>NW_022170250.1:575993-576602 GCF_008802855.1 Photinus pyralis
TCAACGAGAAACTGCAAAACTACAGAAACGATGCGAAAGAAACGTACTGGAAGAGAATAGGATAGTTCGCGCTGGTTCCTCCTCATCCGCCATTGCTAGCACATCAAAGTTACTAGAAGATCCTGTAGGATCCATTACAGTGGAAAATACATCCAGTGAAGATGAATACTGTGGGACTCAGTGTTGCCAATGTGAGGGAATTTTCCCGACTGGCGGGATATTTAACCACCGCATGGAATTTTTTCGGGAATGATCATGTTGGGGGAAATTTGGGGAATTTTTCACATTTTATTCGTGAAATGGGACAAATACTTATAAAATAAAATATAAAATGCTTATGTACCTTTGATGAATATTAAGTACAGTTTTTAATTATTAATTACAACATTTTTAACTGCTCTGTGATAATGGTCGCTTGTTCTTGTACGAGACCTACTCTGTGGTAATCGAAAATAAACAGCAGTTTAGCCACAGCCACAAACACGCGGAACGAAAGGCAGCGCCGCGCCACGCCAGCGCGTAACACTTTACCACAAGTTAGGTTAACGTTTGTTTATGATTGTGTTGTTCTTTTATTGTTTAAAATGGAGAGGTGGCTGATTAAGGTAA
>NW_022170250.1:576702-781647 GCF_008802855.1 Photinus pyralis
GTGGCCTGTAGAATCCATAATTTCAAACAGTTCCAAGATTGGGCTACTAGTTCAAAAGTTACAGCCCTTTGAATTTTCTTTCGAAATTGGTTTCTAGTCAATAACTTTTGATTGAGAAGTCCGTTCGAAAAAGTGACTTTTTGAGTTATAGAATCGTGAATCGACAACATATTACGAGCCCCCTAGCAGAGTCCCAAACCTAGTTACTTTTCTAGTGACTTTTTCGCGTCTAGTGACTTTTTCTAGTGCCTTCTTGAGTTATTATCGACCTTATATTACTACTTTCTGCTTCTTATGGAGCTTTCAAACTCTTTTGCTTCTTCGACGCTTTTGACTTGTTCGGATCCCGCGCGGATTTCCCTTCCTTGGCTCCTTTCAGCTTCTCCGTCGTCGACATTTTCCACATCTTCAATTCAGCCCCGCTGTTACAGGCAGGTGAGTTGATGTCGTTGGGTGTCTAGGAATTATGATCGCAACAAGCTTTTTGCTACGGGAAAGTCTGATTCTCGTGAAATTATTTATTCGCATAACTTAACTTAAATTGCGGTCATTTGCTGTTGGTCCTGTAACACGTCGTATAATTCGATTGGCGTATACATTAATTGACCACTTTAGATCGCTCAAGCGATCATTTTGATGGTAGTGAAAGTGTGGGGAGGACCGCTAATGGTAATCAAGTCAATGGTTGATGAGTGAAATTATAGCGACATGATTGGCACCGTTATCGTATATACCTACATAACTTATAAGGTATTTGTAGCGTTCGGCTAGGATTTCACGGTGTAAATATGATTCTTGGTTGCTTTCACAAAACTGCACTATACCTACCTGTACGTGGATATGCAGTTTTTTTCTCATTCCGTGCATGACTGTTCTTGTGACTCAGAATTTGAAACTTTACACGGAAGTGTCACGTAATATCGGCTTGTTTACATCTACATGTAACACGCATAGTTCACAGGTACATACAGTACCTACATGAACAAGTAGTGTGAGACAACCTTTTTACCTCATTTTGTAATACCAGCAAATTGCTATGCAAATATCGACCGACCTCGATTGTGTAAATGTCGCCGCTTTTATAAGCATCCTTCTTTTTGTAGATAATGAACTTCAACTATGCCACCGGCAACGCTACTTCTAAGGGAACCGGCGACATCCTCCCTAACCTCCATAGTTGAGAGGTCCCAGCGAAGACTCCCCCCATTTGCTCAATACGACTTGCGGATCAACTCAACTCAACTGGACCTCGAACTGATATCCTCTCGGCCGGTGACCGACCCCAAATTAGCAACGGACGAAGGATTCGAATCGGACATCGACACAGTTTCGCTAGTTTCCAGTGATGACAGTTTTACCTCGGGAAACGTGCGCGAACTAAAAATTCAAGAGACTGATAGCGCGAACGGTTCCGCAAGTTCTGATTCGGACACCGAACCGGTAATCGCAAAACCATCCCCTTTACCCGCCACCCCCACGACCGAAAGTCATAGTCTAGTCAACTGCGTGTGCTACACGGACATCAAATTCCCCCACCTCCTAGTGTTTGTGATCAAATGCGACGCTCTAGTGTTCAAATTTGAAAATCTGACGGCCCTTAAGACCTTCTACTCCAACTTCAGCACGTTTAAGGCGATCACCAATCAGAAAACCTACAGCTCGGCCAACACCAAATTCAACCTCCTGCAAAGGACAGACAGAAATGGAATTACCCACATCGAGATCACGAAAGGACTGGAAACTCGGCTCAGCCTCCCAAAGGGTCCGGACAACAGCAAAATAATTAGCCTAAATACGCCGGATTTCAAACCGGCAAACCATAATGAAAGTAGACTGTATCTTAAAAACGCCAATTTGAGACAGCGCAGTGAAAGTCATTCGCACCGATCGCCTTCGATAGAGAACATTTTAAGTACACAATCACTTTCGAACACCAACAGCTTAAAGAAAGTCTGGAAGTCCGCCGAGGATCTTCTGGGCGAGGCGCCCAAGCGACCCGAACGCAGGCGTAAGAAGCAACGGGCACCGGACCCTCCCAAACCCGCCGTGCTCCCCTGCCAACTCGTGCGCGTCGACGTCAAACAGTCGCGCTTCCAGGCGCTAACGCAGAAAATCCTCCCGATGTACCCGGCGAAAAAGGCGCCGGAGTGGACCTACTCGGTGCCGAGGTTCCTGCGGCGACCGCGAAGTCAGAGCGAGACGCGCAATATCACCTCCCTCGACTACGGTTACGTCGACTTCACCTACAAGACGGAGGCCGTCTCGAATCGCCTCTTCGGGATGTCGTCCAAATTGAAAGACTTCGGCAGTAAGACGATCGGTCGCAATTACGATTGGGAGGAGACGCGCAGGGGTAGCCTCGGAGGGCTCGGCTACGCCAACGGGGGTAGTTTAAAGAGTGTGATTAAGAAGGACGATAATAAACGGAAGAGTAACGAGAAGAAGGTGACATTCAGTGCTTACACTACTGTGCAAGTCGTTTAAGACTGCGGTACAACCTCCTCTAGCAGTTTTGGCTAGATCCAGGTATTGTGCACATTGTTGTTACGTTTCTAATATCCAACACCCTGTATATAAAAGCTAAAGTGTATATACGATGTAAATTTTTTAATAAATCTTTTTGTTGACTTGGACCCTACTTGATTACCGTCGTTGAAAGAGTGAGGTAAACTAAGAAAAAATTAAATCGTTGCTTTATGGAGCAAAGTACAAGAAGTAGACCAAATTACACGAGCTGTGAGCTCGAAAGTGTTATAAAATCGTTAACCCGCAGCGGAATTGGTGTGTCGATATCAATCAAGCGGTGCCTCTTAATTAAGTTGTAAGTTTGCAAACACAGAAACTAAGTACATCATTAACTAACGGTGCGTTTTAACATAAATCCCTTGTAGTTCAAGGTTTTTGCTTCTGGTAATTAATTAGGCGTCCATGTAATTTGCCGCTCAATCCCTTTTTTCTCACTGAACATTTGCTTTGCCTTCTTTGACATTCATGATGGTCACGCTTCTTCAGTTTCTTTGTCTATCATCTACTTTTTGGCCTTTCTTGATTTTTTAACTCTCTCGGCGGACTCTCGCGGAAATTCTCAAACTCTCTTTCTTGTGACTTTGATTTCTTAATGATCTTCGGCTTCAAATTCTCCGGCATTTTGCAGTTTGCGGACTTGTCTTTTTTGTTTTCTTCGAACCACAGCATAGGAAATCTTCAGTTACGTCACGTGTTGCGAAAGGCGCAGGTCGTCCAAGCATTCTTCTGTTCGATTTTTCATTATCACTCCACCTACCCGACTCCTTCAACTTCCTGACTTCGTAATTTCTCACGCTTCTTCCCCTTTCCGGTCTCTTGGTCGTTCTCGGCTATTTCCTGAATTTTTAACGTTATTCACTTGTTCCCACGCATCCAATTGCATTGTTCAATTTCTTCGTTCGCCTGGTCGAAACCCTTACATTTCTCCCTCTCTCCCCAATTCTTTCAGATTCCTCGATTTCTAAAGCTTTCTCGGTCTTCCTTTGCTATGCCTCCTCGGCTCTGTCTTTGGCTTCTTCCTTTTCTTTACTCTCATGGTCTTACGTTTTTTAATCGCCTTTGGACCATTTTACGTCTGCAATTCCTTTGACTCCTATGAATTCATCAGGATTGGCTTCCTCGGCACTTTTCCCTTATTGCCTCCGCCTATTGTTATTTTTGATTTCGACTTCCTATGCTCCCTCGGTTTTCTTTGCATTTCTGACTACCAAAGCTTCTATTATGTCTTCGCTATCTTATGCCTCCTTAATTAACTTCGGCTTCCTTGGCCCCTCGAATGCTTTCGCTTCTTGGATTTTTTCGGATGATTTTTCGATTTCTTTCTTTACTTTTTGCGAGCACTTTATTTTCTTTCTCCACCAAACCGAAGGAGGACTCTTTGTGTTTCCGGGACATACTATACAAATTACCGTTGGGATCCATTAACTTTCTCGTCAACCTGGGTTCCTCATTCTTCTATGCAACCTTGACTTCTTCGAATCTTCCAAAGTTTTCACCTTCCTTCTTTAGCCATCCTCACCATGCACTACTTCCTTACTCCTTCGGCTGCTTCATTCAGTTCTTGGTATTTCCAGCTCCGACTCGTTCGGCTTTTCAAACTTCTTCTATTTTCTATTTTTTCGTGATTATGTCTTCTTCATCGCCTTTCTCGGTATGGTCGTATGTCTTCGAACTCCTTTTCTGTTTCTTTACTCGCTAGATTCCAGCCTCCTTTTTTCTAGATCGCATTTTGCTTCTTCCGACATCTTTTTTTGTTACTGCGGGTCTTCAGATGCCATTGCTTTCTTAGCCTTAGTCCATCGACTTTCTTGTCTGCCTAACCTAGCTCTCAATTTTTTTGATTTCCACGCTTTTCTAGATTATGCTTTCCTTTTTTCCTGCTTCTACAGCTTGTTCTGTTTCTTTTGTTTTTTCGACTTCTTGACAAAATCAACTGAACAGGGGACATGGGACCTTTTTTTTAATTTATCGCGCTCAAAAGAGGAGGTGCACATCCTCGATGATATGCTATAAGGTTCGCGACAGCAAATGGCTTTAACTAATTTTGGGTCCGGAAAAAAGAGTGCTTTGTCGTTTTTCGATTTCTTTAGTGCCCTTTCCTGAACTGTTTCGTCGTGGTCAATAAAACGTGCTAGCCTTTTTGCACGGAATAATTTCCGATAGATTCGCTAATGAAACACGAAAATCCTTTTAAGGAACGCGCTCTGAATTACAAAATTTTACAAGGAAAGCTCGTTTGATCGTGTTTGTTTATTCATCAAGGATGTACTGACAGAGGTAAAGCCACACGTGGTCCTTCGAGCCGGACAAGTAACGATCCTCGCCCATAATTGCAGCCTCGTAATACATTAGCCACATACGACAGAAACCTTAAGAAGGCCAACTAATCACACTCATGAAAAGTCAAATTCATTCATCGGTTCGCACGCAACGGGGAGAAGAGGCCGAAGAATGTTGAGATAATCATCGATTCAAAGCGCAAAGATTGTGTTTAGAAGTGCGTAGCCGAAGAACTGGTACTTAAGTAGGTAGATGGCTTAAGGCGCAACAACTTTCCCTCACAGTGCTACACTGGATGGAATTTACAATAACCTCATAACAACGTTCGACGATGGCGTGTAGTGTGTGTAAGTTTTTTTTCATCAATTCTTTCTTCACTCTGCTACTACTAAAAAAACCGGATGAACATCTTCGCCTTTTTCCCAACCATATTTTCAATGCCGTAAAGGTTAAACACTTAAAGACAATAAATTATAACAATACGATTGTTTATTCATTCAATAATGACAATGAGAAAAAGACATAATTAAGAGAAAACCTTGGGAAATGAGCAAGTTCGTACGTTTCTTTCGGTTCCCATTTCATTCACTAAATTGTTATAATTACAACTCGCGTCTTCGTACATTCACTCGTTAAATTTCTCCCATCGCAATTACTCGATTTTGACAGGCCGCCGCCGCGGAGTAATTGGAATAAAAGCTACGTTGGTGGCATTTATGGTAAGAGTATGCGTTGACCTTTTCGGAAAATAAACCAGATATTGGAATTTCTAAGGTAATGGCGAGTACTTTATTATCGAGTTACGCAATAAAAGAAGAAATATGCAAAATGTGTATAGCCGGACAACGACGGTTGTTTATTGCGGAATATTCTTACATAATTCGCAACAGTTATTCTATTTTTTGCGCTTTTTTATGGTAAAGGTAAACGATTCGATTTATGGCTCGTGGGGTTTTACGACCTTTTATTCTTCTGTCCACTGCTCTTCTTTCAAGATAAGTATGTATTTGGTAACGATATTGGTCCATAGTACTCCTCGGTTATGTCCACTGTATCTTTAACAAAGTCTAAGATTTTGATAGGGCGAACCTTTGTTACTTCTTCTTGTGTAATTTTCTCATTTCCACGTAGGTGCCTTTGGTGTGGTGGTTCTTCTTCCTCAACACAATCCTTGCAATCAGTCCCATTTTGTGGAGGTGTGGTCAACCGACAGTGCTCTGTGTCTTATCTTCATCCTACATGGATAATGCAGAAATATCTAGGAATGGTTTCCTCCTTTTCCTTTTGGTAAGGTTCTTTTTTAATAGGCCAACAGTTGCCACGGTTGCTTTTTGTCCTAGGCTTACAGAGTTTCTGTAGCCTCCTTACTCTCCACAACTAGTACCCTCCGGCAGTAGTCATACTGAGGGTTTTATCTTTAGAGATTTCATTAAAGGTGACGATCCCTCCTCGCCATTGACTCTCGGTCGGTATGCCTCTGCCTTAATTACTATAGGTGTAGCGACGGTGAGTTGAAGAGTCTCCATACCTGCTGTAGAGGTCCCCTCGGGGCTCAACACCTCATCCCTTATGCGTCGCTCAATAAGTCTCTCCAATAGATTTAGGAGAAACGACGTTAGACTGATGGGTCTAAGCGACTTTGCTTGGGCGTAGGGGTCTCGTCCAGGTTTCGGTATGAATACGACGTTTACTCCACGCCATAGGTATGCACCCTGGAGGGTAACAGGTCAAGACCTTGTTGTAGTAGAGCAGGAAATATTCCACCCATCCCTTGGGATTTATGCGAAAGTTTTCACTACCCACCTTTTTGGTTAGGTAATTAGGTTCACTATCTGCCGATCCAAAATCCAATTTCCTTTGTTTCTCCTGAGAAGTGGTGCCAGTAGAGTCATTGATTTGCCCGCGTGATTTTGAGCGAGAGCTCTTGATCCTAGAAAGTGTGACTGAAGCAAAAGCTCCAAGTCTCCTTTCGGGTGTCTGATGTATAACCCCCCTCAGTTTTCTTCAAGGAATCGATTTTTTATTCCTTTTGTAGAGCTCTTTGGAATCTGGAATTTGTTCAATTTCCTCGCTGTACCTTTTCCATAAGTCATTTTTTGCCTTCCTCATGGCATTCGGTGAGTGTAGCTTGGATTGAACCCCATTCCCTCGTGTGTTTTTTCTTTATTAAAAAGCTTCCTTGTCTGTGCTCGCAATCCAGAGAGTCCCTTGTTGTTTTTTTTGTATATTCTGCATCTCGTCCCGCCCTGGTTCAGTCTCGTCTCGCGTGGTCTCGCCATACTATCCAAAATTGGTGTAGAGCATATAAAAGGCACCACGAAGGCATGACAAATAATAATGACGTTCTTTATCTATCTGTTAATCACGAAACATAATTATGCGTACTTTAAGGATTTTATTTACCATTACCATTCTGCAGCTAAAAATATTAGTTTTCATAAACTGTATCTGGTAATGTAACTAGGTAGAAAAGTCTCACTGAATTCTTTGTTACTTAAATACTTAAAGATAATCTGTCCAAGTTATTTTGTAAAATCTTACTTTTATGGTCTTAACTACGCGGTAAATATGCAAGTACCTATACCTACAGTAACTGTATTTGGATATGTCATATGTCCACAATATACATTTTACCTTAAGCCGTGCCTTTATTCACATAATTTCGCAAAAACACAAAGAAAAGTGTAAACTCATACTAAAGTACCTATAGCATTTTAGCCCCAATATGGCGACCAGAACGAACTACCAATCAAAAACGAGATACCCGGTTGTATCCGCTGTTCTAAATTGAGTCACACATACCTAGAAACGATTGGATTTAATGCAATAAACTTGTGAAAATACAATGAGAGCATTAAGGGCTTTTAATATAAAGGAATCCGCGATATCCTATTATAAGTATTATAACCAAATCTTATTTTTCCCGCAAAGACAATTACCATTACTTGAGCCTGGTGTTCTATACTTCTTTGAATTCTTTAGATTCTCTAAGTCCAAACTCTTAAGGTTCTTCAGATTATATTCTTTTTAATATCAGTCTGATTCTTATATTTCCTTGATTCCTTCGATTCTTCATTTTCTTCAGACTTTTCGACTTCTCAGGCTCGTTCACTCCTTCACATTTCTTATTTCCTTTTATTCTCTTTGGAAGAAACCGATGATTCTTTAAAATTCTTGAAATTCTTTTTTTTTCAAAATCTTTAAATTCTTCAGATCTATTACATCTAAATCTAAATGCAATTCTCTAAATTGATAAAATTATTCACAAAAATCATTATGAAAAATCTGTCTCTACTGTTTATTGAAAAAGGGCACAATTGGCCCACATGATCTTCATCTAACCTAGTAAGATCTGCCCTCTGGGCCAATTTTCGGAAGTATAAGCACATCGTAATGTTAACAGACTAATTAAGGCTTTTCTTCAAAGCTAATTAACGGTGTAAACCGATGGGTGTGCTGTTCTAACGCGTGAAATGACACTTGCTGCAGCCGCTTTGCAAATATAGGAAGAAAAATGAGCATCATCCGAAGATGCAATTCTTCCTAACATTATGTGAAAGTGTCTTAGGTTCATGAGAAACCATTGACCTTTTAAACATAAACCATTGATAAATCTCCAATTATCAGGAAAGTTAAATTTCTCTTCTTCGCGGAGACTTTAATTATAATTGAATTAAAGTCTCGACGAGTCGATTACGATCGACGCTTGGGACGTTTGTCCCGTTTTTCTCGAAAACCGGTCACAATGGGAAGATCTAATGGCTGACCGGATGCACGTCTGATTGTGAACATTCTCTTAAACAATCGACAAAAACTACTCTAGCGTATAGCAATATCCGCCTTGTCATGGCAACGACTATAATTCGTTTAAATCGAGATACCGAAAGAGGTGTGTGCATCTCCGCGAGCGATTCCTCTTTCTTTGTTTTAGAATGCGGCCGCGTTTTTTTTTTCTCGTTTTCACATTAAAGAAGTATAATTTTAACAGCCCATTTTCTTAATTCGAGTTTACACGTCGACGTTCGAACGCTAATTATATCTGCTGTCACGATCGATTTAGAAATCGCGCATTTGGATATCTTGGGCAAGAAGAAATTAATCGGAAGATTTGCATTTTATCGCCTTTTGGGTTGTGCGATTTCTCAACGCAATTCAATTGTGCTAATCGAGCAATTTAACATGCAGATTCGGGAACAGTTTTGCACCTAAATTTCGCGAAGTCGCCGAGGACCAAGAACTTTAATGAAAGCGAGAAAGGTGAAGAAGGCAAGGATGCTTTAAGTCGAAGACTCTTGTGGTCGTTTCGAGAACCTTTTAGACCTTTTCCAAAACTAATAGAGTCTCGGAAAGCTTTGGAAAGGACTCCATCAGTAGCGCTAGAAAATTTGACTGCTTCTATAAAGCCTAAATCTAGTCCGTAAACTCGGAGAGCTATGGAAAACCTTCGAAGAGCCTAAAAGACCGCTAGGTCAAAAACGGTTTCGAAAGTTCCGAAATTGGCTTAGAAAGTCCTCGAATGCTCCGGAAACTAACATGTTTAGAGCGCTCTGTGCACTCTCCAAACGGTTTTTAGGGTTTTTGCCTACCTTTTGGTTTCTTTTTTAAAGCTCTCTACGTCCGCTCTAAAGTTAGACGAACCTAGAAGGGTTTCTGGTGGCACTACGCCAATTGAAACTTCGTAGTGCTACCCTACTCTCATAGGTTATAGACACAAATCTATCGGCGCAACGTAGTGGGGGATTCTGCTTGGCTTACCCACTCCTTGGCCTAGCATGTTTACTGGCACGAACTGTGCTTCTGCCAGAGCCAGTGGGCAGCCAGTGCAATAACTGTTCTTTTCGCACGCATTAGCCCTCCTACTCTCGGTAGCAGTCCGCTAAGCTTCCCCATTAACTGTGGTGCCCTGTTCGTTGCCCCTATATTACGTATCCCTCCATCGTTAATCTTCAACCTATGATCATTTCCAGGTATTTCATATCTCTCTGAACATAATGTATCTGTTTTCCTTGATGAACTTTTCGCCCCTTTTAGGTGTCGGTGCCAGTCTTTGCAGCTGCTAGTTTTAACTTGCTTGCCTTGCGTTGAGTTTTCCAACACTTTTTACAAGCGCCTGTAGGGCCAGGTCATCCGCATAACACACGATCAAAGTCTCTTCAAAATCTCTTTAACATTCCTTGAAATTCTCTTTAAAGGCTCTTCAAAGCCTCTGCCAAGTCTCTGTTGAAGAGATTTCGAAGACATTGAGCAGACTTTGAAGTGATTTTGAGGCGACTTTTGTAAAACACAAATTTTATTAAGAAGGTCCACGTTTACAGAGCAATTCGTCTAGTTTGATAGCTGAAATCTATTAATTTCTAAAACTATAAGAAGACGTGGAAAACTCCCCAAAGGACATAGAGCTTTGGAAAAACTAGATTTTGAAGAGGGATTTTATAGTGATTCGGAGGCGTGGAGAGACTGAATGGATTCTGAAGGAACTGGAACGATATTGAATGGAATGAAAATACACCTGAAGAGATACTGCAGGAGTAGGTCAAACACGTGACCTTCTATAGCTCAGTTGGTAGAGCGGTGGACTGTAGATGTAACGAGTTAACCGTAATCCATAGGTCGCTGGTTCAAATCCGGCTCGAAGGATTTTTTGTTATACCAATTTTGAAACAGCAGTTCTTCATATACAATCAAATGGAGGACTTTCTTCTTCCAAAGCTGAAAAGTGTTGTTACTTGAGTAATTCGCATTAATATTGCAATATATCGACCTTTGTCTATTTTTAGCATCTCATATCAATATTGTAATTAAACGACATGACATAACTATGAGATTATAATTTTAGAGCGAAAGGAGTGGTTCTGCATTCTGTCTCCGTAATCCCAAATGATAATTGTTGGTTGACGACATATTTAGCGAAAACGCTAATAAGCAAAGTGTGTCAGACCACGGTTCAAATTGGAAACAGTAAAAATAAATGCATTTCTTAAACGTTCTAAGTGACCAGAGGTTAATTAAATTCACAGCCATGCTTCTTAATGTGTAAATGTTTATTGATGTCATTATGCAAAGAACGTCAAGGTGAAAATGGATACCGATATTTGTTCAATTTATCTTGTTTATTCTGCTTAATGGGATAACTTTCTCGATTAACAATTTTGCTGTTGAAATCTTCTGTTTTTAGCTATTAGGAGAATGGGATGTGCATTTCTGGGTTCCATGCAATAATTTTGGAAACGATTTAATATCATAATATCCGTTCGAGCAGACGAACAGATCAATCAACATTGAAGAAGTTTAAAATATTCCAAAATAATCAATTACATAACTCTTTATTGAACGAAGACATGCAGTTGAATCAGGATCATTAATCGCCTAAATCAGACCCAGGAAATTTCTTCTCTATGATCTCTAAGAATTTGGCATCCAGTTTGTTCCCTTTCAATTGCAAATGTGCCAAAGCTGGTAAATTATCAAAAACTGTCTCGGTCAAATCGACGATCGTATTGTTTTCGAGGTACAGTGAGTACATGGAAGACAGCCCCTCTAAAGTCCCCGGTGAAATGTGCGTTAATAAGTTGTTTGACAGGTTGAGTTCCCGAAGCGTCTTCATGTCATCGAAGGTCCCTGGTTTGATCTCCAAAATTTTGTTGTTGTTCAAAAGCAGATAGTGCAAGTCTGATGTGATCGGAATTGATCCTTTGTCTAAAACACGCAGTTCGTTATGGCCCAAATTTAACTTGTTTAGCGATTTCTGCGATTGAAAAACCTCCGCCGGTAACTTTTCGATAACGTTCTTGGATAAGTCCAAGTAAATCAGGTTAGGTAAACCGCTGAAGGCATCTGCCGGAATATCGCCCAGCTGATTGCCATTTAAGTACAACAATCGCAAGTTGCTCAAAGGCTCGAATATTGCCGAATTTATCGTTGAGATTTTGTTATCGCTTAACGACAGCATGTCCAATTTAGACAACCCCTTGAAGGTATCCTTGTTGATCTTCGATAGGTGGTTATTGGAAAGGGTTAGACCTCGTAAGTCTACAAGCTCATCGAAAGTTCCCTGTTCCAGCTCTTCGATTTCGCTGTCCGTCAAGTGCATATCTGTGACATACTCCAGCCCAGCAAGAACTCCTTTTTTCACAAATTTCAACTTGGTCTTCTTAATATGCAGATAGTTCAGGTTTTTCAGAGCAGAAAAGCAGCCTAGCGGTAAATCCTCGATGGGAATGTCTTCAAGGGTCAGACGTCGAAGGGCGGGCAGCACCTTGAAGCTATCGCACGAAATGTGGCCGATCGGGTTGGTTTCCAGATTGAAATTGGAAATCGCCGATAATCCCTTGAGACTTTCCCCATTTACGTTCCTAAGTTTATTACCGGCCAAATTCAAGGACCTCAGCTTGCGCTGTTTCTCAAACGTACCCGCTTCGATGATTTCAATCTCGTTGTTAATCAAGTCTAGGCCGCCCAAGTGAGCTAGTTTATCAAAAACTCCCTTCTCCAACTTGGTAATGCTATTGTCGGTGAGGAGAATTTGTTCGATCGAACTAAGCCCGTCAAACACTCCAGGTGGAAGGGTTCGAAGTTTGTTCTTGGATAGATCTAGATTGGTCAAACTTTTCAGATCGTTAAACTGAGTCGTTGAGATTTCCTTCACTTGGTTGTCGTTCAAGGCGAGCTCCTCCAGACTTCCCAGTCCATCGAAGGAGTGCGGTTCGATCAGTGAAATTTTGTTCTTGGACAATTGGAGCGTTTTCAGTTGACTCATTCCTTGAAAATTGCCGGAGACGATTTTCTCCAGTTCGTTGTTCTTCATATTGACGTCTTCAACGTTTGGATTCCCTGAAAATAAACCTGATGGTAGCGAAGAAAGGAGGTTATTCTGCAACTTCAGTGATACCAGTTTGGGCATGGCTCTAAATACGTCGACGTCTAAGCTAGCGATCTTATTCACGGCGAGATTAATAGAGGTCACTTGAGGAAGGTGTTTAAATAGATCTTTGGGTAGTGCGTTGATCTCGTTGTGGGAGAGATCGAGCGATTTCAAGTTTTTCAAAGTGGATAGAAGATCTTCGTGCAGGATTTTCAGATGATTATGTCCTAAATGCAGTTCATAAAGCGCGTCAAGGTCGTGGAAGATGTGCGCTGGCAAATCTTGCAACTGATTCTTTTCCAATGAAAGCTTTTGAAGATTAACCAGGCCCTTGAAGGTTTCCCCATCGAGCAGATCGAGATTCATTTCATTAAACCAACCTTGTTCAAGTAGTATGAGCTTGGATAGCAACCCAGTGGGTAATTTCGTCATGTTGTTTCCCGTCAAGTACAATGTCTTGATATTAGGGGAATGATCGAAAACACCCGACTCGATTTCGACCGGGTTAACATCCTGCAACTCGAAATAGGTTATCGAATGCATATCGTCGAACGCCCCTTTCGGAATACGTTCCATTTTAGTTGAAAGAATCTGGAACTGCTTTAAATTGTAGAGTTCTGCAAATGCCTGGGAATGAATCGAGCCCACGTTGTTAAAACGGATTAGTAGATTGTCCAAATTTGTCAAGTTTTTAAATGTCCCCGCCGCTATAGTTATGTTGCTGTAAGCGATAACGAACTCCTTGATATTTTCGTAACCTTCAAACCATGTCGCCTCCAAATCGATTTCACTATTTTCCAACTGCAAACCGGTAAAGTCTATAATAGCGTCCTCCAGTTTGAGGCACTCTTCTATTCCACTTCTTAATTGTTTCAAAGAACCTATTCTTTGGCAAACCATCGTATCCGACTGGCAATTACAATCCTGCGACTGCACCGTGGCCAGTCCAATTAAAAACAACAATAGTAATGGCCCCATGGCAACCTAAAAGAATGATACAGAAATCTGAGTCGTGGCAAGTGCTCGGTACTCACCCCGTATCATAGACGCTCAGCAACTGAATCCGGTTGGGTCATAACAACGAACCCAAGAAGTTATCATACTGCATGCTATCTGCATTTGGTGACCAGAGGCGATAACACTCATCAGGGAAGTTCAAGGGGCACTCTGTTGCAAGACGGATTACTAGCCATCACACAGACGCCCACAAAGGTAAAACTCTTAGGGCACCACTTGAGACTAGTCCGCAATCCCCGAACGAGGGTGCGAGTATCTATACCTGGGGTCAGTTAAGCTAAGAACTCTTTGAGAACCCTTGCGAAATAATTTAATAAGAAAAGAAATCCAATGTGTATCACAATTTGCTACTTAAAAAAGTACAAACAAACTTACGTAACTAATTGGTGCTGCATCAACATTTGCAACATTTTTAACGGATATAAAAGATGTAAAACTAAATAGCTACACCTGCAGGATTGTCGATTACATTTTCCTGTGATTTTATGTTCGGCACAGTCCTTGATTAATAAGGGCCCGCCATGCCGTCGTTCATTTCGCAGAAACAGATGAAGATTATGTCGACCATTTAACCAATTTCGCGTCTGGACCCATCAATCCTTGACTGTAGACTCGTTGATAGTGTGACTCCGCTCGGCGCCGACGTCCACGTTAAAAACATTACGTAGGTAGTGGAACTTTTGTGAAAGCAGAACGTAAACAACGCTTATCAGTATTTGTCTGAACACGTAGGTAGCTACCTGTTCCCCGGCGGCCAACCACACAAAATGTTCAACAGGCTTTTGGCAAAACTCAACATAGTAAACGCGCTACTTCCACAGGTAAGCCTAAATCACCTAGGTAGTGAGCATCACTAGCAGATTTTTAGATCTATGCCGGCGCAGTAGCAAGTTCGGTCCATCTTTGGATAGGTGTGGTGCACACTTACTCCTCCGTGCTAATCCCTCAACTGCGAAATGGCGCCGATGCGTTGGAAGTTACAAAGAACGAAGAAATGTGG
Organism: Photinus pyralis; assembly: GCF_008802855.1. Classification (NCBI taxonomy): domain Eukaryota; kingdom Metazoa; phylum Arthropoda; class Insecta; order Coleoptera; family Lampyridae; genus Photinus; species Photinus pyralis. Next base: position 591,387 of record NW_022170250.1, read on the forward strand.
ATAAGTAATAATGGCAAAATCTTGTTAGCTCATCTGCAGCTCAACTTTTAGTTAATTGCGTTTGCCTTGTCGCGCTGTGCCAGTCAGTGCTCGGTGGAATCTTGACGGACAAGTTTGGTAGGCTGCCCATGTTAAAATCTAGCCTGATTTTCCACGCGATCGGATGGGTTACGATCGCTTTGGGAAGAAGTGGGTCCATGCTGATTTTGGGTCGGACCGTCACGGGAATCGCCATAGGTTGCGTCTCCTGCGCGTCACTGGTGTACGTTGCGGAGGTCTCCACGCCAACACTTCGTGCGCCTTTGCTTGCGTTATCGATGGTTTTCCACGAGCTGGGGTCGCTGGTGACGTACATCATGGGGTACTTGACTTCATGGCGAGCGGCTGCGTGGATAACGTGCGGATCGGGCACTATAGCCACGCTGTTGGTGTTCTCCTTGCCACAAAGTCCTTCGTGGCTTGTTTCGAAAAATCGAGAGGCAGAAGCCAGGAAATCCTTGCGCTGGTTTAATCGGAATGACACCGACATTGTGGAGAAAGAGTTGGAAACTTTGAAATCGGAAGCAAGAGGAAGAGTACACAAGAAGATTATTATGCGCAATTTAATACTTCCAACAGTGTATAGGCCGTTTCTAATTTTGACACTTCTGGGGTTCGCCCAGCAATTTGCAGGAATGAGCATACTTGCGAGGAATTCAATAATTTTCTTTGAGGTACTTAAGCTTTAAACTTTGACGTCATCCATTGCGATTGTTTTAGGAACTTGGAACACAATTCGATCCATACATTGTATTCTCTTGTATGGCTCTTCTACGCATTTTTACTGGGTTAGGGCTGGTAGTGATCATGGGCCAGTTTGGGAGACGACCGATTATGTTTATTGCACTTCTTGGCGTCTTTTTGAGTATGATCATGTCAGGGCTGTACACTGCATGGATTGATGAAGGTGAGTTTTTTCACAGAAGTCTCGATAGTTAATTCAGAGTTTAGGTACCACGCATCAAACCTGGGTGCCACTGTTCATGCTTAACATTTACACTATATTTATGGTAACAATAGCAACAATTTCTGCTACTCTATTGGGCGAACTGTTCCCCGGTGATGTACGAGGACTTATCACGAATATCACCTGGGGGCTTAACAACGTGTACACTTTTCTATCTATTTTTGCGTATCCATCGTTACTGAGTGGCCTACACGGAATAGCAAACGTACAGTTCTTCTTCGCGGGAGTGTCGGCGTTGGCGTGTCTAATATTGCCTTTTTTACCTGAAACTCACATGAAGAGATTGTCGGAAATTGAGGCACACTTTTCTCCCGATAGTCGAAGAAAATCCGTAAAGAAGTTTAACATTGAGATTGACATAATTGTAATCTAGTATTTGCGCTTATTAAATTTAGTTAGACTTATACCTGCCTTCCTATCCACTCCCCAACTGGAAATCAGCGCCTGCAAATTTCCTAAGAAATCAAAGAAGTTGCACAACCGACGAAATCAAGGAGATAAAGGAACTTGAAGATTTCCAAAGACTGAGCGAAGAGGCCGAGTGAGTTTAGGAAAGCAGGGAAATTGCCGTAAAGTTAAATAAAGTCGATCACATCGAAGAAGCCAAAGAAACCTAGGAAGTGGGACATGTTAAAAGACGATAAATGCTCCAAATCTCGACGCAACCGAAAGATAAGAGGGAAAGCTTGACAAGAGAAGATGGCGAAAAAGCTGAAGAAGTCAAGAAGCTATAGGAAATATTATAGAAAACAGGAAACGTATTCTGGTTCGTATTTCTAACATAAAGGGCCTTCGGATGATACTACTTCTAAGATTATAAGTTAAAGAAGAAGAGGGAACCAGGGAGGTTAAAGAACCGAAGAAATTGAGGAAGCAGAAGGTGCCGGATGAAGTAAAAATGTTAACGAAGATAAGTGACAAGGATCTGAAAATGTTACTGTAACTGAAGAACCCTAGCTTGATCCCGCTAGACCTGACAATAGGTATAAATAATTTCGAGTTTCAACAGGTCTTCAGCGCCTTGGCTGGAGGGTACGTCCAGTAGAGCCTCCGAATAAACACCAAAATAATAGAAAAATGCCATCTATGAGGGTGCGACCCTGAAGCGCAGTGGCACTGCGAGAACGACGCACTAAACCGGAACTCGATATGCCCCCCCCCCTCCCGTTTGCCCGCTACGGCCACCTATTTTACCTCTACGCGGCGGGGGGAGACGTCGGAAAACGGCTCGTTGAAAGCACTGCGAGGTCCTTCGTCCTATTCGCCTTCCCGAAACGCATTTTGTCTTTTTTCGACACCCCCCGCTTCACCCCTCAAACATGGATTTTTTCTAAATTACAAATGACGTACTTTAGCGTGAACCCGTGATGGTGAAAATCTAGTTAATTTCTAATGTGACGTTTTCGAACAATTTGCGACCAAGTGCTTCAAAAACGTCACTGGACCTAGAAATGTGAAAAAATTGAAGATGCAGGAAAAGGGTTTGATGAGCAAAACAAAATTGCGGGTTTACACTTGTTCGAAAGATTTGTGTTGCTTCTACGCTGTTTGATAGGCGGAAAAGTCCAAGAAACCAAAAAAGGGAGGTACCAGTAAACGCTGAAGATGCAAAAAGGCAAAGACCAAGAGGCCGAAGAGATCAACGATATAACAAACAACAACAATTTAATTTATTAATACCGACAATACATATCATGTGAGGAATACGAAGCAGATGTTCTAAAAGTCAAAGATGCGAGAAAATAGAAGTTGATGGCAAGGAATAAAAGAGATCTCGGGCAGGGCACCTTGGAGACATCTTAACCTTCAGACGCACATCTAACCGATGTTTTAGAGGAATTGGCCTGTCGGACCATTCAATTGCCCACTGGTTCTCGCAGTTCAGCATCCACAAACGTGCGGCCTTCCATTATTTGGTTGATAACAGCTGATGGAGCGTCTAGTAATTGGGTTACAGTTCGGAAACTAAATCTTTTTTAGCTGAGTAGAACTAGGGCACCACTCGAGACTGTAGCCCGCAATTCCCGAACGAGGGTGCGAGTATCTATACCTGGGGCCAGTTGCAAAAAAACATTTAATAAGAAAAGAAATTCAATGCGTATCACAATTTGATTGAAAGTACAAACAAACACTAATTCGTGCTGCATCAACATTTGCAACATTTTTAACGCATATAAAAAAGTAAAACTATATAGCTACAACTGCAGGATTGTCGATCACATTTTCCTGCGATTTTATGTTCAGCACAGTCCTAGACTTTTCGACGAACTCCATCAGAGAGTGCGACATGTAGTAAGGGCGCGTCATGCCGTCGTTCATTTCGCAATCTTCGCAGAAACAGATGAAGATTGTGTCGACCGCCATCTAAAGCAAACCACATAGTGTCTTACGTACGGCCTTTGACGCTTACCTCATAAATCGTAATGAAACAGTGCGCTATTAAGTAAGCAACGGCACCTACCAATAACAGAATGGCCCACCGATTGTTTATGTGCACATTGTTCTAGAAAAGAATGAATTAAGTTTCATTGCGTCAACGAAAGTAGGAGTACCTGCGTCAAAGCAACACCTACTAGTAGGGTAGCGACAACTATCAACACTTTTGAGAGTACCAAAACAAAATCTCCCACGGAGTTAATTACGGCGATTTGCAGGACGTTCTCCAGAATTAGCTTGAACGCTTTGGTTCCCGATTTAATGAACTCAGTTCCATGTATCGCTGAAAAAATGTCCATTTATTTCTCGACGCACGTTGTTGCCGTTGCGGAGCTGAAACAAACGAGAAAAACCACAAAAAAGCCTCCAGGAGGAGGCGTGACGACGTAATGCTTGAACAACCGTAGCTGGCAAACGATAGATGTTAAAGAATAAATTGGCCGTGGTCTCGAATGGCCTCGTGGCGGAATCGTATTGCAAATTGAGGTCTGAAAGCAAAAGCCGAAAGAAAAACGGTCCTTTGGGGGCTAAATTGTTCAAGTGTGGAACGGATGAGAACGGATTTAGGAAGTGGTCTGGTTAGATATGAATAGGGTTGTGAGATGCTTGCAAATCTGCCATCCAAAGATATACGAGAAGTCAAAGGTACTTCAGGTTCTCGCGTTTTTTGTGGTTTTTGGTGTTTGCGTCAGACTGTCCTCTTTTTTTTGCAACAACAAATAGCTTACATGTCACAATGTAGGCGTTCCTCGTCAAATACTTCAAAAAGCTTTCTATATAGTTCATGCACTCGTCGATGCGTGATGTAACGCAACACAAGCAGCACAAAAACAGCAGGTACCTCTGAAATCTGCGACAAGAACGTAGGGCAACTCGTAAAATTTGAACGAGTGCGACCAAAAGTGACCCGAACGATATGGTTCCCAAGTGATAGCGCAACATAGTAGACACACTAGTCAGCATAGGGTTACCAAGAGCCGCTTTGTTTCTGAAACAAGAATCAATCATCCTCAGCAGAGTTAGTATCAGTCTTACCGAGTAAAGTACCATCTTGAGACAGTACCAGCTATGATCATATTCTGGCATCCGTATATAAACTGAATCATCCAGAGCATTATGAACAAGTTGTACCATCGAATGAAATGGTATAGTCCGTTTTTGTAAAAAACAATTTGACCAGAATAGATTTCTCGAACGCTACCTGTGCTTTCGATCCAAAGCGTGAAGTACACCCAAGCGATGGCCGCCACTCCCAACGCGACACACGTCTGCAATAACTTACGTTTGTACACTTCCTTCGAAGTGATCATATTACCAAGAGTGGTTGCAGTAGAAGCATCGGAACGGCGGTTATCGACTTTCCTGCCTCCTTTAAAAGCTGAATGACCAACTCGATCCGGCGTCGTAGCACTAACACCACCAGGATTAATATTATGGTGAATATACTGCTTATTATCGCCAACGGAGTCAATCCTTCGGTCGTTTCCGTTAGGTACCTACAATTATATTATCTTTAGTTGCTGGATCCCCCCCCCCCCTAGATTAAATTTAACCGATCCAAATAAGTAAACGAGGGGGTTATGGAGGAGCTTTGAATGTTCTGATAGGTACTTTCGAAACTTCAGAGCTTTCCAGAGTCTCATTCTCCCGCTTTTCAGACTTTGAGAGCTTTCTAGTTTTTTCTATACTGGAAAATGCCAAGAGTGCTCGGAAAAAGCACGAAACTCGGAAAAAGCACGAAACTCGGAAACGATGGATGAGACTCTTTAGGATGTTTCGAAAACCTTCTAAGATCGTTACAATGTTTGATCCAAGCTAAATGACTCTGGAAAACCTACGAAGGTTCTGTAAAATGAACTTTATACAATTCTGGCATTTTTTCAGAATTGCCTATACCCTTTGTACAGAGTACTTTTTAACTAGACAATTTTCAAAATTTTAGATACCATCAAAAGTTTCGAATTTTTAGAGCAAGCAAAAAAATACGAGATTCTGCTTACTTACCAAAAGAATCCAGTAAGAGCAGCACACGCAAACAGAACACCAAATAATACAGTCCATACAAATGCAGCAGTCAAATATCTCAATATAAGAAAGATAACGAACGAGAATGCTACAATAATTACTATTATACGATGTCATACCAACATTACTTATACTTACTCAGTGCCAAAAATGTCAAACCAACAATATCAGGAGTGCAAATCTGAAAATCTCGACCTATACTCTAAAACACAAAGTTTAGTGGTGTAAGTAACGAAATGTATAGAAAACCAACATCAAATATTGAATCGTGAGTTACTCGGTGTTCTGACGATAAGCATCGCCTTCCGAAACGCCTGCAATAAACTGATTAATGAAAAATCTAAGGACATGTTATTATTTACTCATATCCAGAGGGGCAGGTTTCAACGCAAGCATGGGAAGATACGAGAAACAACCTATAACAAAGTGATGGAAACATGCAACTTACTATCGATCAACTTACGGTTTATCTGTCATGTCTTCAGCCTTACATATCTCGGCGTTCTCCACGTTGAAGCTGTTCACCTTTCCGCACACGTTCCCGCAATTATCATGACCAACTGTAATTCTTTCGATATCGCCGGTAACCATGCAGTAACCGATGAAGGCTGCCTATAAGAAAGAATTTATGCTAAACAATTTTCATTCCGTTGTTACGTTACACCGCCCCCTTCCTAAGGATGTTGCCTCCCTGCGACAATTTTTTTATACTCGGAAGGTAACCATCTCCGTCTGTCTTTGAAGATGACTCTGAGACGGGCAGTGAGACTCTCGTAACAAACTGGGGGAACTAAATTCGACGCTGGTGACATTTATAGCCCTGTTGAGACACCACAGGAAACAGAATCGATGGTGCTGACATTCAGTCCTAATGGAAATTTGGGCGAACGGAAAGAAAAACGATCACGCCAAAATGTCTCTGGTGTAATCGATGATGGTGCGCCATTAATTCGTAAGGTAAATACCGGAGGAGTATAGAACAACTAAAGACCTTCTGCAGGGGCACCTCTAAAACGCATTATGCGGGTCACTCTGTAATTGGGCGAAAGTCTGTTGAGGGCCCAGAACAAGAGAGTTATGATAATAATAGGTAATAGGAATGCTGATAGTTTTCCGCATTGAGGGAGGGAGATCACGCTAACCTAATCGCCGGGAGGGAGGGGGGGGGGCGAATACTGAGGCGCTGCCAACGACCATACAGTTAAGCTGTGACATACAGGGTAAAGCTCAAGTAATAATAGCATCAGTACATCCCCCGGGAAATTCTGGCAACACTCCAGAAGCGACTATGTCCGATCATAGAATAACTGCATTTGAAATTAACTGCAAGGGAGCCGTCCAAAAGGGTTAGCGCCCAAGGTAACAGATTTTACAAACATCTCCTTAGAAAAAAACTTAGAGAGCACCCTTTCTGGGGGGACGCCTCCTGCCGGCGTAAGTCTTCTTACCAACTCCATTGTGGAGTCTTTTGAACTGCCATGTCCTCTGAAGACTGCCAAGATGCCTTAGTATTGCAGGGCGCTCGAAAAGCAGAAACCTCACTCCAAAAGGTCACGTAATTTTAACAAAATTAAAATTCGCTGTTAGATTTTCAAAATTTTATATACAGGGTGTAGAATTGGTTTACGCACCAGATTTCAATAGTAATTGCTTTATATTGAAATATTTTCTCACTCAATTGTTTTACAGCATTGTTGTAAATAGATTTTTTGTAGATTGTAAAATTCTGCGTCTATTCTATGTTTTGTTATGGGAAATTACGGAAATTATAAATCTGAAACCTATTTACAACTTCGCTCTAAATTAATTAGGGGAGAAAATATTTCTATATAAAAAAATTGGCATTGAAATCTCTATGGTCCGGTAAACCGGTTCTACACCCTGTATGTATAATTGCTACATTTTCATTATTTTCTCCATATTTTTTGTAATTTCTTATGCATTTCCGACTTATTTTCTACAATTTCTAAATATTTCCGACACGTTTACGAAACCTTCACAACTTTCTTTATCGTTTTCAACGCTTTTCCTAGTTTCCAAAATTCTCTATTATAATTTATAAACCATGCTACACGTTTCCGTAACATTTCTGAAAGTTTGGGCACCAGGATATGATAAACATGTAACTGTAAGTATGAAAAAAATAGTCAAATATCAAAAGTATAGATGTACCGGTAAATTGTGGGCTGTAAGCAGAAAATAGAGAGGAAAAAATTGGTGTCTACCGTTTACCATAATCTAATCACATTCAAAACCGGAAGTTAAGAATCCTCTGTCGCCATTGCGGGTACATTTCAAGGTCACAATAACAAACCGGCAACCGGTTTCATGTATTTGGTTGTAAAAATTCTTCGATACTTACCAAAGCGGCCAAAGAAACGGCCTGTACAATAATAAAAGGAACGTCGGTCCTCTCCCTGTTTCCTGTAACCACATTGTCGGACGAATTCTCTTCGTCTTCGTTCACGTGTTGTTCATATTGTCGATGGCCCCTGATCAAATTGACGGCGGCATTAATCGTCCTTATGGATTCCATTATTCAAGCACAAACTTTCACTCGCTAACAAAAAGTTATTTCAGCATCCACGCACAAAGGAAATTCGAGATCATTACTGAGTGGATGACTAATAATAATCACAGAAAAAGATACATTTGCTTGCGAAGCACATGGGGAATGAATGCATTACATTATCGGCTACATTTAGTTCGTTGTCCCGTCTGCATGCTTGCGCCATCCTTCTTCAGCAAACGGTGGAGGGGCTTAGTAATAAAGCAAGAGGGATTTAGTATTTCAACAAAGTGGGGGTGCTGACTATAAACAAACATTTCGTTATCGATTCGTGATTGTAATAACGGTCCAGTTTTCCTGTTAAGTTTTTTTCCCTAAGCTTTTGTTGATAGTTGCATTGCACAAAAATTATAATCGAACAAACATTTTATCTACGGGTTTTTGTCCCCCTCTCCAAGCATAACTCTTGGACATACTTCAGGCGCCTTGGTTTTTTTCTGCTAAGAGTTGCGTTTTTGTTCTTTGTATCACTAAATTGTGTATAAAAATGATATGTTACACGGTCGGCCTTTTGTTGATTTCAGTGCCATTTATAATATAAATACAGTAGACCAATATCTTCCTAATAGAATATTACAGAGCAAGTTTTACAATTAAACCCAGCATGGCATTGCTTAATAATTTATTATTAACAGGGCCGGTTTAAGTTTAATGCAAAAGTATACTGGCACCAGCAAAAAATAATGAGGGAACAGAGAAAAACTTCATTCACTTTAATTTTTGGTGCAAAATCTTAAATAAATAATGTATTAAACAAATATTAAATATAGTACCTAGGTTTTAACAAGTTTGATTAAATATGAATAATTTCGAAAATAATGTAAAATTTGATGATTTTATTGGTTTACATAGAAAACAAAAAACGTATACCATTATATTAGAAAAAATCCGATACCACTGAATACCGAACGACCCTCGAGATCTTCACTCCACATACCTCACACCCTTAAGGGGTTGATTCTATCCCACCAGATCATCACAGCTTGTAAAACAAATTTTTTGAATCGGCATTAGTTTTACTTTTATTTGAGGTGTCTACATACAAAATTTCATTGAAATAGGTATCTTAACAAATTAAAAAAATTGGGATTGCGCACATACAAAAATTGTAATGCGCATGCGCAATATTTTTTTCCTCTGCATAGTTGCCTGATGTTTAAGTAACGCAGAACGCAGAAAATCGGACATTCATATGTTCTTTGTAACAAGAGTTATAAAAGAACTCTTTTTGGAGGTTTGGGCATTTTTTGGACTGTAACTTTTTGGCATACGTAGCCGAAACGTAACGACCTTTCTTATATCCTGAAGAATATGTGTATCAATTTTCAAAAGGTTCGGACGTTTCTACACAATGTTATCGTGCACAGACGGACAGACAGCAATACAAAATTATAAACGATCTCGAGGATCGTTAATAAAAGTAGAAATATTTGATTCATTTTTTGATGTTGTGGTAAAATGCCCCTGCTGGCTGCATTACCACATTGGATTGCTAATGAAAGCCTTTGTAAAAGGTAGACTTTGGATCGTGGTTCGACAGATTCGTTGAAGCGAGCTTTGAACCAATAAGAAGCAATTAAATCCCTTTCGGCTCGGCCGATCAGCAGTAGGTAGATTTCTTTAACCGCATTAACATATGAAAGAGTCCGCCATTTTGTTCCACTTCACGAACTTGATCGAGATATTCATAAGTAACCTACACCAACTGACAAACCCTTAAAGTTTGGTCGAAATCAGTTCATAATTACGAAAGTTAGAGTCTTTCTTGGAAGTTATATACATAAATATTTTTATTTATTTATTTATTTATTATCCCTCTCTTGTTCAGGGCCCTCAACAGGCATGCGCCCAATTACAAAGTGACCCGTATAATGCTATTTAGAGGTGCCTCTGCAGAAGGTATATCCAATACAATAAGGCCATAAGAAAGACAAAACGTGACTCGTGGAGGAGGTACTGCGAGGAACTTGAAAAAATTCCAGAAGGTACCAAACTCCAAAGAGCCTAACAAGAAGGAACAGAGGGTAGAATCGGTTCCCCAAATTGCTTAAAAGAATGAACCAAGTTTATACATTTAACTTGGGGCCAAGACCATTGTACCTAACTAACATCAACGAATTATAACTTACACGACAAGGAACAACAATTAGACAAGACAAAAAAAACAGAATAGAAACATGAACAGAGTACACACAAAGCGAAAATATGATAAAAACTCCTTGCAAAACAATGAGACTTGTTTACATTACTTAAATTGCACATGGTTACGTTATAAATAAATAAAATAAACGCATCGTTACGTTATGGTTCAATCAAAAATTGTACTGTTTACGAATAAATAAATGCAAATAAGTAATTTGGTAGTTTGAGAATGATGAATGCATAAATGTAATAGGTCATAAGGTTTTATGGACCCATAAATGACCTTTGCGATCTCTAAAAGCCTTTTGACCACTCGTTAAACCCTTGGAGGCTTTCGGTAGGTGTTTGGGTCACTTTAAATATTCTCGAATACACTCTTAGGGACTCTTATAAGGTCAACAATCTGAATGTTTCCTGTTGAAAATCAAAATGGGTACCACCTTTAATGGCTCTTAAGAGCTCACAAAGACTTCAAAATGCTCCTTTTGCTGACTCTTGAAACCTTTTTAAGGTTTTTAAAGGTTTGTAAAGAATGAAGGCCTGCAAAATGCCCTTGAAGGCTTTTGAAAGCAAGATCATTAAATGCTATGAAGGACTCCGCAGACTGTAGTATAATCTAGAAAACCCCTTGAACGATCTTAAAGTGTTTAGAAGTCTTCCAGATGCTGTTGAGGATTTTTGTTTAAATCATGTAACTTTTTAAGGGCTTTAGAGAGTGATAGGAGATTTTTAAAAAGTACGCGACTGAAATATTCTGAATGATCTAGAACAAATGTAAGGGCTGATAAAAGCTTATGCAAGGGCTCTAAAGGCTGGGTTTTTTGCAATTCAATTAAACAGTTGAAATGATTTATAAAACCGAAAATCAATGATGTGTTTGCACTAGGTACTCGGATACAATGCTTGTTGCATAACGGGTCCTTAACGTCGCGCGAGCATGAAGTTTGCAAAACGATTTCCTCGGTGAAGTCCCATTTTTTGAATGTTTTTCTTAGCTCGCTTTGCTTTGGGAAGGTATTAATAGTTTATCTGTTAAAAACAAATAACGGTACGTGGGCACTTGGTGATTAAGTACGGACTACGTTTGCTCACGTGATTGACAGTTTTACCCACACGGTGCGACGTGCAATAAATTATTTTTTTTTAATTTTGTATTTTTACGATCAGCTGACCATGACGATCAAAACAATAATCATTTACATACGATTGCAGTTGTCACACAAATTTGCATATTTTTGTACCGTTACTTCAAAGAAGATATGATGATAATTGATCTTTGCAACAAAGAGAAGGTGGAGAAAGAAGACGAAAATGCTCCAAATAGGTGGAGGGTTTCAGTTCATTTTTCCCAAAAACATTACGCAATGTATGATCAATTTTATTGCGTTTCTTGTTAGCTACTTATATCGTAGGAATTTTTATTTTTTTCTAAACCCATTGTAATACTTTCGATGCATGGTGTAAGTCTCGCGAGCGCCTTCTAATTACAAATGGTAATTAGATGTTCAAAAAACACTTCTGCTTGTTTAAAAATGCCACAACAATTAATAATTGTTTGTAAAGAAAGCAAATCTAACTCAGTTTGTACGTTCCAAACCTTCGTACTGTAACGTAAATTTAATTACGTCGTTTATTTATTTACAAAATTAATTATCAATAAATTTACAACAGTCTTAGTATAATAATAGTAGGTAAATTATAATATTTATCGCTCACAATTTATAACATAACATCGATGTTGGAACTGAACTCGAAACACAATTCGATTTCCTTATATAGCAAACAACATTCTTTCCAGAATGTTCTCGGCGTCTATCGGGATTTCTGGAATATTCGCTACACTGCCCCCCTCTTAAAACTGTTGCGTCTGGCAACACGGACGACGGTTGCAGTGAAGATACAGTTCAGGCAACTCTTGTTCTATAGCACGACCCATATTTCTTCTTCACTACCACCACAGGTGAAGTCCAAGGACTACTGGATAGTTCATTTATTCCTTGTCGCCGATGATTTCTCAGCTTTGTCGCGTTTAAGCTATGGTAGTCTTCCTGGGATGTTGCTGAATAGGTTGGGCATCTCCCGTATATATTTTCTGAGTAGCATATCGCTTCGGCCCAAAAGTCCTTTCTCTGAAGTTAAATCCTTCTGCTGGTGTTCTGGAATCGTACGCAACACATCCAACGCATTTCCACGTATCGCAACTATCAGGAAAGTTGCCTTCTCTTCCTTATTTTATTATTTATTGTGCCTTTATTTTTGATCTCTGTCTCGAGTAGGTGGACCACGGTGATTTTCCATCGAATGTGGGTGGTTTACTTCGAACCTTTGTTATACCAATACTTTCACACGGTTCGAGAGCTTCTTTGTGGGACCATTGTGGAACAGCAAGTAGATCTTGTGCTATCACAGACGATACATCACTTTTTTCGCGTTTTTCACTCATTAGCATAAATTGTTTTATTAGTTTATCGATTTCAGCTTTCATTTCACTTTTTACCGTATAAATGTTATCTTGGACACTCTATATCTCATCTTGAACCATACCTACTTCTTATTTCTTGTTGACCAGTTACGATTTTAGCTTGACCGATAACTGGAGCAGTTGTTTATTTCTAACTAATTATCAATAAATTTATAGCAGTCTTAAAATGGATTAATTTATAACAGTAATCATTATTTATCACTTATGGTTTATAATGTAACACAAGCAAATCGAAGTTGGAACTGTCGCAATCTGATTTGCTAAAGTCGAGCGTTTCCGAGTGGTCGCGAACATTCTAGAACAAAATACGTGATATTTCCCGGACAAATGACGTCACATCTGTCTTCGTTCTTTATCACCGATGACTAATCTCACATGGGGCCACGATGTCTATAGGAATTTCTGGAATGTTCGCTACACTACAAATCAACCTTAAAATGAGGCCGAGAAAGATATACAAGAGCTCGATGAAGAAAATGGAGACAAAAATACGAAGGTGGAACTTTCCTGATTATCTTCTATGGAGGACCATCGAATTTTTCCCTCCTAACGAATTGTGGTATATGGTACGTTTTGGTAAGGAATATAGAATGAGGAGGTCTGGGGATAAGGAAGGGGCGATTGAGTGTTCCCTGCCCTACAACTGTCATGAAGAATATGTAGATGAATAAGAAGATGGACTGTTAACAACGTAACCCCAAAATGGGTATAACTTTTTTATTTCTGTTGCATTAGGACTTCAATCAATCAGTAGATGAGCAAAACCGAAAAACCTTCCAGCTTATTACTGAGTTTGTTATAAATAGGCTTAACATTCAATTAAAAATATTTGTCAAAATACAAACATGAAATTTGTCGTAAACAAGGAAATAAAAATTTGACGTATGCAAAACCATCAAGGGTAAGATCGCTGTAACGCGACAAAACGTTGCTATGGCTTCTTCATGCATTCTGGGAAGTTTTTTTTTCACGAATGTAATACAATGGCGCTTTTTTATTGAGTTGGTCGGGGGAAAAACGTATGGGGTCACTACAATTTTATTCATGAAGGTGATATTGTACATTATGATTTGAATACCTAGTGATTATCCATAAAAAAATTATTTCATTTTTCCTTATGTAACATTTTATTTAAAATGTTTCTGTAACAATACAAAGTAGCAAGTGTGGTAGGCATAAACGTACGAGATGGGTTAAGGTAGTTTGTGCCGGACATCCGGACAGACGTACATGCACGAAATTGAACATCGAAGCAAGGCATTAAGGCGTTTTACTGTCAAAACTGATGCCTCATTAATTATGTTGAACTGTTTTGTACAGAACCGATGTGGTCATTTGGGACCAAATGCCACAGATTTAGCATAGTAAACTGACCACGTGGTGTAACGAAATTTGGTGTAGTTAGGGGAAAATTCCCGATCATTTTGCGCGTTCAGTGACTTGAGAGGAGGATATACCGTTACAGAGACGTGCCGATTAATTCAAATTAGTAAGTTGGACGACCAATTTTAATGTTAATTGTTTATAAAGTTTATTTATACCTTTCAAGGTAATGTGGACATGTTTTGGGTATTTCAAGACCATTTCACTTGAAATGCTAGCGCTTATTTTCGTATATGTCATTATCTCTTACAAGCAAGTCTCCTGGCCGTGGAATTGTCAGGAAGTACGAAGATACTGAAATTTATAAATCATTGTCATTTAAAACTTAAAAAAAACTATCAATTTCACACGGCTGTTAAGAATAGCATTTGAAGTTTTGGAAATTTTTAGGTGACTGTAGAATCCTTGGTTACCATGGGGAGTGTCTACAAAAAAAGCTCTCAGATAATTTGGGAAATGTTTCCCAAATTGCTTGTCTCCAAATGGTAGCATGGTAACTAATTTTCACAAGTGCAAATGTCCGAATAACCTTAGGGACCTCCGTAACAAAGGTAATTGGCGTGACCGAATCAATTCATCCCAATAATTCTGTGATGGGATTAAGGGGTCGAAATTGCCAACGTTGAAAAAAAGATATTTCTGTTCAAATCCCAGAATCGCACAAGAAGTTATTTTGAAAGTTTCGCTACACATTTTCAAAACGTTTTGCACCTGCACCTGGGGTGGTTTAGGGCGTCTTGGCAGTCGTCAGAGCCTGTTCAAATGACTCCACAATAGAGTTGGTAAGGAGATCTACTTTATCCTGTAAGTGGACAGGAGCCGAGAGGCGCTCCCGCAAGGGTGCCCTCTAAGTTTTCCTCCAAAGAGACGTTTGTAAAGGGGAATATCCGTTACCTGGGGGTTGCTGTAACCCTTTCGGACGGCTCCCTTGCAGTTAACTTCAAATGAAATTATTTTATGATCTGACATAATCGCTCCTGGATTGCCTTGACAGTTCATTATGTGGTCAGAGTGGATTCGCCGGCCTGATTTCGACAATCTCTAGATTAGTACTTGTTATAGATATTCAGGTAATGATTTATCCCTAGGGTTGACGTTAGTGCTCCCCCATGTAGTATGGTGGGCATTTGAGTCACACCTTATAATTTATTTATTTTTATTTATTTATTTATTTATTAACCCTCTCTTGTTCTGGGCAGAGCTGGGCAGAATACCTTTAAAAAGTATTTGAATACTAAATAGTAAATACTTTTACGTTCAGCACAAGCGAATACTAGATACAGATACATTGAAAAGTATTCAAATACTTTAAAAAATAAGTATTCAAATACTTTAGAATGTATTCGAATACTTTCAAAAGTATTCGAATACTTTCAAAAGTATTCTAATACTATCAAAGGTATTCGAATACTATAAAAAGTATTCGAATACAGTAAAAAGTATTCAAATACTTGTCACTCAAATATATTAAAAATTTAAAAATAAAATTTCTTATAGAATGTGGCCTGTAAAATCCATAATTCCAAACAGTTCCAAGATTGGGCTACTAGTTCAAAAGTTACAGCCCTTTGAATTTTCTTTCGAAATTGGTTTCTAGTCTATAACTTTTGATTGAGAAGTCTGATCGAAAAAGTACGAATTGTTTTGGATTCTACGCACCAAAATTAATAAGAAAAAGTGTTTTCCCGAGAAATTTTGGTGTAGTCGATTTTTGGTAAAAAAGGAAGGTTATACACTGCCTTTTTTTGAGCCCCGAAAAAAAAATTGTCTCAGATCGACCCGGAAAAAAATTTTCTTATAGAATGTGGCCTGTAGAATCCATAATTTCAAACAGTTCCAAGATTGGGCTACTAGTTCAAAAGTTACAGCCCTTTGAATTTTTTTTCGTAATTGGTTTCTAGTCCATAACTTTTGATTGAGAAGTCTAATCGAATCGTTTTGGATTATAAGCACCAAAATTAATAAGAAAAATTGTTTTCCCGAGAAATTTTGGAGTAGTCAATTTTTGGTAAAAAAGGAAGGTTAAGTATTCAAATACTATGCGAAGTATTCGAATACTTTACGAAGTATCCAAATACTTTGCAAAGTATTCGAATACTAAATATTTGTGAAAGTATTTGAGTTACAAATACAAATACTGCTTCCATAAAAGTATTTAATTACAAAGTATTTGAAAAGGATTTGAATACTAAAAAGTATTTACAAAATCGAATACTGCCCAGCTCTGGTTCTGGGCCCTCAACAGGCTTGCGCCCAATTACAGAGCGCTCGCACATTGCTTTTTAGGGGTGCCTCTGCAGTAGGTCTTAAGTTGTTCCATACTACTCCGGTATTTACCTTACGAATTAGGAAAACTACAGGAAAACCTAATTTGGAGTAGCCGGCAGAATGCTCCAAACTGGTCTAAGGTAATTCCCATCTCTGCCACAGATGAAAAATTCACCTCAACCCAGGTTCGAACACCCGACCTCCGAATTTATAGTCTAACGCTCTACCACTGAACCGGATAATGAGGTGTTTATTAAGCGGCAGAGCAAAGCAATTCAAGCTTTATAGGGGAGTCGATGGTGTCCGTCTGTCCGTGAACACGATAACTGTCAAACGCTTGGACCGATTTGGTTCAAACTTTGCAGTTAACATATATACCACATGTAACGAGCCAATTGAAAATGGGTCAAATTCAATGACTCCGTGGGGTCACCCCGAGGTGCTCTGCCGCTTTTTTAGACGCTCTTTATGGGTTTACTTGTATAAAATGCTCTTTCATACTTATGTATGTAGACAACAGTTGTCTATTATTTATCCGACGTTGCTAGAATCAGACCCCAACAGCGGCTCAATATTCGCAAAGTCCTCCCAGTTCGAAATTGGCCCGAGTGAGTTGCTGACGCTGGAGCAAGCACTAACCGCAGGTTGTCTTGGCATGCCCACCTCAAGTTCGGCAGGATTACTAATCCTCGCCTTTAGAGAGGAAAACCCTTCCCTGGCAAGAGAGCTTTCGTCGGTTGAGAAAGCAATTTAAATATTCCTGCGGGAACGGTTGCAAAATTCACTACGAAACTTACGTGCATTATCGGCGGTAAGACAAACAATTAAACAAAATGAAAACACACAACGCTCACCTCCTCTTGTAGAGCAAATAAGTAATTCAGAACGGTTTCTTAGTAACTAAGCGCCCAACTTAAAACGCTTCTAGATACCGGGTGTTCCGCAAAGCTGGCCGAGTCCGCAAATATACGGTGTGGTCAGAAATGCGAGAAATTCAGGATTCAAAAGTGATTTAAACAGGGGATAAACAATTCGAAAATTTCAAAAGACGCTATACAAAACTCACTAAGCTTGTCTTGGATATGCAATGGAATTTCAATCACATTCCAGCGAAGGCTTTCTTCCTGAAGGTTTCCAAAAAAAATTTATTCAAGTAATTTTGGAGAGGTTTCCAAAGGATTGCGGTTCAATACTACAATCGATAAATTCCTTGGAGATTTCAATAAAATTTCTATGTCGAAAGGAGTTGAATTTGAAGAGTAAGCAATTGTGCGAAGAATTTAAGAGATCTTCGAAAAAAGCTCGGTCAGTTTAATCATTTAAATGAGAATTGCAAATACCTACGGAGTTAAATTGTTCGAAGGTAAAATTTGCACATATTTCAAAATAATGACGGTAAGTGCAAATGCCATTGTTAAAACTATTACCTATCGATCTTAACAGTGGAGAGACATGTTATATTAATGATGTGTCCTGGGTCTGAATTTTTTCTTGACTCATTGTGATATTCCCAAAGCATGTAAATAGCTTCTAATTGCCAACGGTAATTGGTTAGATGTGTAAAAAAACAACACCAAACAATTGCGTTTTTTTTCGTAAGTCGAAACACTTAAAAACCGAATACGCGCGGCAATCTGCCTTAGTTCGAACACTGAGTTAGCGCGCAAAATGTTCAGTGATATCATCAGCAATGCGAGGGTTTACATTCTTCAGGTAAAATGTCTTGGTAATGGGCGATTGGATTTTTTATTCATTCTTTGCAGATGTATGCGGCGACTGTGGTTTCTCTGGTCTACATGAACGTCGCGATTAGTGTGGCCTACTCGGCTGTGCTCATTCCAGCCCTGAAAAATAGCGCCGATCCCATCGAGATTACGGATCAGGAAGAAATGTGGATAGGTAATTTGATTTTGAGTGTTAAGTGTGGGCGATTTTAATCGAAGACGTGGGTGATGTTTTAGTGAATTGCGTAAGTCTCGTCATCCCTTGTGTATGTGTGCTTCCCGGTTACGCGACGGACCTGTTTGGACGGCTATGGGTCCTGAAGATGACGGTGATAGCGCACGTCGCCGGATGGGTTACGATAGCTTTGGCGAATAGTGGCACAACTCTCATTATTGGAAGGGTGATTGTTGGACTTGGTTTAGGTAGGTACTGCATGTATTCTGATAAAGGGGATGGAAATTTTACAAATTTAGTTAATTGCGCGTTGGGATTTTCGCTGCATAAATTAGCGTGAATTATTTTTGCAAAGAAACCGCAAGGTGCTTTGCCGTGCCCGTTTTTTCCAAGATAATTTAAATAGGGGACGCGATGATCTTTGTATACAAACTACAGAATGTAAAAACAGAACATTTTCAAAACTCTCAGACAGACACACGGACGGACGGTAAAAAATCTCTCGCAAAAACTAGTGTGTGCGTCACTGCTGGCATGTGACTATTCTCAAATCTAATTACGATAAAACTTGTTTCAGCTTTTCAACTGGGACCGTGCTTTGTCTACATATCCGAAATCAGTTCGCCTACCATGAGAGGCGCACTTCTAATATTTCCAACCCTTACCTTCTCATTAGGCACCCTCCTCGTATACCTTGAAGGATACTTTGCCTCCTGGCGAGCTGTAGCATGGTTCTCTTGCGGGTACGGGGTGATATTCATAAGCCTATTGTACACAATTCCATCCAGTCCCTTTTGGTTGGTGGCGAAACAGCGAACCGAGGACGCGAAAAAAGCGTTGGAGTGGTTGAACAAGTATCAACCAATCGAAAATGTCTCTTTAACTTTCAAGCTTTACTTTATACTAATTGCGTTTTTGTAGGTTCAACAAATCGTCCAAACTGAACTCGGCAAAATTCAAGAAGAACAAGAGGAGAACAGAATTCGTTGCAAAACCAGCAGCAAGGTCCAGGAGTTTTTCCTCCCAACAACTTACAAGCCTTTCATAATTTTAACGCTGTTGCTTATTATTCAACAGTTTGCTGGCTCGTACGTCGTTGTAATGAATGCCATTATATTCTTCCAGGTTGGTTATTACGAAATTTGGACAGTTCTGATTGTGTCTTGCAGGAAATCGGAACAAAAACAGATCCCTACCTGGCCTCAACCTACATGGCAGCTACCCGCTTTTTAACCACTTTCATATACGTCATCCTTACAAAGAAATTTGGCAAACGTCCAGTTCTCATGGTCAGTTTTCTGGGCATGGCAATCTCTATGGCCGTATCGGGATTGTACACCTACTGGATTAGGACTGGTAATCACCGTAGGTACTTCGGAACGGACCAGAATTATCTCTTTTGTTTTAGGGACAACCGAATATACCTGGGTTCCGCTTGTCATGCTGTTCCTGTACTACGTCTTCACCGCAGGCGTTCTGGGTATACCATTTTCGCTTGCAGGGGAACTTTTCCCTGTTCCCGTCCGGGGAATCGCCTGCAACGTCGCCTTTGGTCTTTTATACTTCTTTTCCTTCATCGCCGTTTCGAGCTACCCCTTATTGCTGGACGGCTTAGGAGGAATGGACGGCCTGCAGTACTTCTTCGCGATGGTGGCACTTGTCGGCGTTGCGTTTACGTTCTTGTTCGTTCCCGAAACCGCAAACAAAAGACTGGCCGAAATCGAGAAGTACTTTTGGTCACACACTTTCGCTATTTTTGAATCGAGAGAAGACAAATTGAACGAAGACAAAATTAGCAAAAAGAATCCGAAGAAAATATTTATCGAGTTTCCCTAACATTAAGATGTACTGTTTTTTTATACGTTTTTTTTTAATAAACGGTAATTCTTACTGTCTGGTTCTTGAATTGTAAAATCAAAATAATTTTCTTGATTTTGCATCAACCCCAAAATGTGTTGTTAGGTACTGAAATGAGCCTTTGTTGAATAAAATAATTCTGGTATCCAATGAAGGGGATGTTATTGGCAGTCGATAAACAAAAAAGTAAAAAAAGAGTCGGAAGAATTTGCAAAACATGAAAATAAAGAATTTGAAAAATCTAAAAGAACTGAAAAAATTGAAAAACGTATGGGATCCGTAGTATATTCAATGGTAGTATCTAAAACCGAAGAGTATAATATATTTTTTTGCTGAAACTGAACAATGAGAAGAGAGAACGGAAGAAACTGAAGAAACGAATTATTATAGATGCAAATATTTTTCTTTCTGCCCATAACTAATAAAATAACTTGTGTGCAGTCAATTGTTCTTGAATAGCGTTAATGTAAAATTAAATTACGTATTGTGTTTCACAAATTAATGCATTTTTTATGGACATTATGGAAGTTTGGCTTATCACTTATTGTCAATTTAGTAACAATAAAAATAATTATCAGGATCTGTTCGAAACAGCCTTGACCGTACCGTCTACAAACTACCTCAAGGTTCTCGTTAGTTCAAAGGGCTGTAACTTTTGATCTAGTAGTCCAATCTTGGAACTGTTTGAAATTATGGATTCTACGGGCCAAACTCCATAAGAAAATGTTTTTTCCCGGTCGATTTCAGACAATTTTTTTTCCGGCCTCAAAAAATGGCCTTCCTTTTTTTCCAAAAATCGACTGCTCCAAAATTTCTCGGGAAAACACTTTTTCTCATTAATTTTGGTGCGTAGAATCCAAAACGATTCGTACTTTTTCGATCAGACGTCTCAATCAAAAGTTATGGACCAAATACAAATTTCGAAAATATATATATACATAAAGTTCAAAGGGCTGTAACTTTTGATCTAGTAGTCCAATCTTAGAACTGTTTGAAATTATGGGTTCTACGGGCCAAACTCTATAAGAAAATGTTTTTTCCCGGTCGATTTCAGACAATTTCTTTTCCGGCCTCAAAAAAAGGCAGTGTTATACCTTCCTTTTTTTCCAAAAATCGACTGCTCCAAAATTTCTCGGGAAAACACTTTTTCTCACTAATTTTGGTGCGTAGAATCCAAAACGATTCGTACTTTTTCGATCAGACGTCTCAATCAAAAGTTATGGACCAAAAAGTTCAAAGGGCTGTAACTTTTGATCTAGTAGTCCAATCTTGGAACTGTTTGAAATTATCGATTCTACGGGCCAAACTCTATAAGAAAATGTTTTTTCCCGGTCGATCTGAGACAATTTTTTTTCCATCCCCAAAAAAAGGCAGTGTTATATACCTTCCTTTTTTTCCAAAAATCGACTGCTCCAAAATTTCTCGGGAAAACACTTTTTTTCATTAATTTTGGTGCGTAGAATCCAAAACGATTCGTACTTTTTCGATCAGACGTCTCAATCAAAAGTTATGGACCAAATACAAATTTCGAATATATATATATATATATATATATACATATATATATATAGAAAGATAAAAAATGTGATAGATTAAAAATTATATTTTACTATTTTGTGAATCTATTAAATTTGTGAATAATTTTTTTTTTTTAATATATTTCTGTTTCTATCTTGTTCTACAGTTTTGGTTTGATTGTTTTCAAATTGGTGTCGTCGGAAAGACCTTGTATAGGGGCAAAATTAAGCACCTTTTGTTTGATGCCAAATTTTAGAAAGGACAGAAAATAGAGCCCATTTTTCAAAACAAAGCTCGAGCATGCGCAAAATCGACTTTCCTCTGATAATGGAATAAATTGGCACGTGAGAAAAAATAACATAGTAAAACCCATTTTTTCAGCTATAGATGTGGTCAAAACAATTCGAAAAGGCTTCGAGAATTTTCAACGTCTTGGTAGTTTAAGGTTTTGTCATAGGTATTTCATTGGCATTATAGGGTATGTTTGATGTTTTTTAAAATGCCCGCCAGCTTATCCTATAGGGAATGGAAGTTTGGTAAAAGCAGCCCTGTCGATATTAACAACAAAAATACCCAAACTTTCAGATATCGTTAAAGGTGTGCAACTTTGTTTTGAAGATAAGCTCGTAAACTTGTAATGGGTATAAATAGCTTTATCTATAGAAAAATTTTTGTAAACTAATTTATTATTAAATTTTATCCGCAATGATTTCGTTTTGAACAGTTTTGTAATAGTTGCAAGTTTAGATCCTTGAGGAACTCCCAGATTTACTGTCCTTTTTTGTTTGTTGCAAACCATGCACCTCTGCTAACTCTGAGTAATTTTGCAGAAGAAATCGTCATCAGCTCGCAGTTTGGTTACCCACGTCATGATCAAAACAAATCTGGTTGTTAACAAAACTATTGCCTTGTAATGCGTAACCTCTGAACGCGATAATGTTATCGCCGTGTGAAATAATATCTTTCTGCACTTTGAAAGCGGAGTTGCGTGATGGAAGACGAAATGAGGAACGCTCCATCACATAACTTCAAGGCTTACCTTCCACAGGTAGGTGCGTTGTTTAATTTCGTCTACCGATCTTCATTTTAGATCTACGCCACTCTGGTGATCTGTTTCGTGTACATGTCAGTTGGAGTTGGGGTGGTTTACTCGGCGGTTCTTGTTCCGCAGCTGAAAGATGGTGTACACGCGCTCCACGTTACGGACACCGAGCAGTTGTGGATAGGTAAACCACTCTTCCAGTAAGCGCGATCAGCGATTAGTTTTAGTGAATTGCATAAGTCTGGTCATTCCGCTACTGTCGGTCCTTACCGGTTTGGTCACGGATAAATGTGGGCGGCTTTGCGTGCTGAAACTCACGGTGGTGCCTCACGTTGTCGGCTGGGTCACTATTGCTTTAGCAAAAACCAGCGCAATCGTTATGGTTGGACGAGTAATAACTGGACTGAGCATAGCCTTTCAAATGGGACCTTGCTTTGTTTACATCTCCGAGATTAGCACTCCCAAAATTCGAGGAGCACTACTAGCAATGCCGGTTGTATTCTTCGGGATAGGTTTGTGCAGTATACCGGAATTAGAGTTGATTAATCCTTAGTGTTTAGGATCACTTCTGACAAACCTCAACGGATACCTTGCGTCTTGGAGAATGGTAGCCTGGTTCTCATGCTCTTACGGTGTGGTAGCGAACAGCCTGTTGTACACTCTTCCAAACAGTCCCTCGTGGTTAGTATCGCGAAACCACATCGATGAAGCCAAAAAGTCCTTGACATGGCTTAACAAGTATCTGACCAACGATCCAATCCAACTGGAACAGTTGGTAGAGCATGAAGTGTCGAAGATGGGAAACGAACAGGAGCACAATAAAGCGACCAATACACTCCAAATGGTTTGTCTTCCAATTGTATACAAACCTCTTATAATTTTAACCATGGTTCTACTCTTCCAACAATTCTCTGGTGTAAACGTTCTTCTGATGAATACTGTCATCTTCTTTGACGTAAGTAAATGTGAATCGTAGACCTGTATCTAAATCACCTCGCAGAAGATCGGCACCAAACTGGATCCTTACTTAGCCTCAAACTACTTGGCAATAGTACGTCTGGGCATGACGGTACTCTCGGTATGGCTTATGAAAAAGTACGGCCGACGCCCACTACTGATGATCAGTTTCTTCGGAATGGCTGTGTCGATGGGAATTTCTGGGCTGTATACCAAGTGGATTGCCGACGGTGAGTTGGTGAAGAAACAAACGGCTCACTTACTTGAACATTACAGGCGTCACCGAATACCTGCAGGTGCCGTTATATATGCTGGTCATATATACCATAAGCACCACGTGTGTAATGAGCATACCTTTCTCGCTCTGTGGAGAAATCTTCCCTCTTCGCGTGCGTGGAATTGCCTCGAACACTGCGTTGGGACTTCTCTTCGTATTTTCTTTCGCCTCCGTGTCCAGCTACCAAGGTATGCTAACCGCGCTCGGCGGCTTGCACAATCTTCAGTATTTTTACTCGGTCATGGCATCGGCCGGCGTTGCGTTCACGTTTCTATTCGTACCGGAAACGTTAAACAAGAGACTGTCCGAGATTGAACCTTTCTTCTGGACGCATACGCTAGCGATTACAAAACAACAAAAAACGCCGACCTCTAGCATGAGCGTTTAAATTAAGGGCTACTACGGTAGCTAATGAGCGTTGTTTGTATGCGAAATAAATGCTCGAATCATTTCTAATGTGCGAATATCACGCCCCTAAATTTGTAGAAGGTCTTGCTTAATTTAGGGTTTTTAAATTTCCGTACTGCAATGTTAGATCGAGCACACAAATTTGTAATTCGTTGTTATGTTATTAGCTATTTGGTTTCTAAGATAATTAAACTTAAAAAAAACAAGCTCGTAATGCTCTGAAAAATGTATGCCTAGTCTTTGGTTGCATATACAGCGTGTAATCCCACATTATTGACTCCCCTGTAATGTGTCCACTCCTCGTCTGCACACATACCCCGTCTTCTATATCGACCCAATAACTACCTACCGCCACCCCATCATATTCCACTACCCTACGCAAATTCCCCACACCACCACCACATCAAACAGGTCACCCAATCTCCCCCACATACGCAACTCACAAAACGAACACGAAAAGTCCTCATCCGACTCGATAAACTCACCCATAACATACCGGATACCGCTACTGCATCTTTAACATCAACACGTAGTCGGAAAAAGTATTAATATCAAAACAGGTTTCCGCAGTAAACAATGGAGCTAGAATCTTTAAACGAATACCAAGCAAGGGTAGTAATTACAATTCGATTGTATCGAAAACCAGTATGTAATCAAACGTTATATCAAGGAGTCATCGAAATAAAAAAATTATTGTTTGAACTACAGGTCGCAATGGGCTTGTTGAGCTCAAGAAGGACGCTTTCTGCCAATCTGTAACACACAACAACACAAACAAACAAATAAAAGGGGTAATGAATAGCGCGGCACATAAAATATTGCGTAAGCCATTCTAATGTCTGACACTGAGGCAAATTGGATAACTACAGATCCCTAAAACGCCTCACTGGAGCACAGACAGACACATCAAAAAGGGAAAGAGCAACCACTATAATCCCATAGTTCCTCGTGAGGAGGTGTAAGATTTATACATAAAAGATACATACATTGTGTGTGCCTAAAAATCCAAAATGTATATTTATAGAATATCCATACTGGACATAAAATACATATGTCTATAATGAATATACATAGTATATACATAAGATGGACAGGATATTCCCCGTACATTATGGATTTAAAATGTATATACATAAGATATCGAATGCTATGTGGGACCGAGATGCTTTTCCGTTTTTTTAGATCTGCTTTAGGGGTTTTATAATAATCTTACCCAACAACCCACGAGCTTGTTAGTATTTCATGTGGTTAGGCAACTCATTTAACAACTTCCTAATCCATAGAACCTTTCCTTGAAATGCCCAATGGATTTTATTCAAAACTTAATCTAAGCATTGCTTTAAACTTAAAAACTGGAAGCTTTGGGGATAAAACGCGCGTTAAAGCCGGTTTCTTAATTTTAGAGTCGCTTTTCTGGAGGAAAACTTTCAGATCCCCATGTATCAATTAGAAATTTAAGTGACTGATAGCAAAGGCCGAAGTTTTTTTGTGAATCGCAGCAATAAATCAACGAAGTGTTTGGCTTTAACCCAGAAAATAGTCTAATTCGCCGCATTTTAATTAGACCACATCAAACGGATCCCACATTTCCGGCGGAATAATTTAAATTTAGCGCTTCTCCGCGCGCAATTCTGGCGGGGGAAAAAGTTCGCGTATCATCGCGTCCGTTCGAAAGTAAATACGAGATTAAACGAATTCGACTACTACTGCCGTCCATAAAGGACATTATTTTATCATCGCTATGAAAAATCCCGTGTTATAATAAGTAAAAGAGTGTGCTGTACGGTGAATTTATAAACAAAAGAACAATATGTTAATATTAAGAGTGATTAGTGTTTTTATCTTTAGTTTAAGCTTTGCGAGCACGTCGACGACAGAAAAATACGAGTACGGAGGTAAGGTTTACCTTGATTTACCTTTACGCCGATTTTACTTGTAATTAACCTCTTTAAATGACGGAGTGGGTGAGCTCGACCGTCACCCCGTGCTTTTTTCCACGTTTTTTGTGCGTAACGCAAACGCTCAATACATAATTTTCGATATTTTCCCTTAAATATGTGGACAGGTGTACAACCTACAAGATGGCGTCATTGTAACCCAATGCATTTTTATCTTTTGTTTATTGCAAGTCTGTCGTCGAGAAGTGCATTGGATGACTGTCGCACCTCGTCCCTTGTTGCAATTAGAATTTTTCGGGCATCCCTCCGCCCACGCCGGCGGAGGTGGCAATTAATGACCTATATATTTGGGTCAGTTTGGATTTTTGTAAATGAGTCATATCCCCATCCCCCCTCTCGTGGGTGCCGAAAAAATAAAATCGAAACCCTTCATGTGTTTAAATATAGATTTCGGACGAGTGTCATTGCCAAGTCGAAAATATGAAAATTATCGATCCAGTCTGCATTTTGATATAAATTCCTGTGCGATCCGCACTTTTGTTTATTGGGCACGATTTCTCCACAAACTCGAATTCCTTTACAGATAAACACGGTTCGGTTTCCATAAATTAATGATAAAACAAACGTTAGTTAGTAGTTCCTCGAAAGATAATTTTCTAATGTCATTAAGCAATGACAGACGCGAGATTATCTAATTTGGACTTTACGTAATGTCGTTAAAGCGAAATTTGAGTCAGCGAAATAAGGGCGTTTGCAAGGCCTACTGGTTCGTGAAAGAAAAACGACCTTTGGTAATAATCGATGTTTTCGAGTCGAATGACTGCTGTTCATCGACCTTGCTAGAATGAAAAACCAAAGATCTCTAACCGAAGATCTTAAGTCGTCAGGTATTTTGAGGCGCGGTATCGCAGGTGTGCGACATTTTGCTCACTTTTTCTGACCTTTCCATCGGAATCTATGCTTTCGTATCCCAAAACTGAGAGTTGCGGTATCTGTTTCTTAAGCCGTAAGATTTTTACCATCGTTAACCAGCTATTTCATTGTTCGATGAGTTCCTCAAGGATCAGACTGTCGACCAACACTATTCCTATAGTTGCTCTGAAGACGGTTCTAATTCTAAACCTATCTAGGTTATTTTTCTTGGAGATATCCTGAAAAATCTCTAGAAAAATATTTTGGAAATCTTCTTCGCAAGATTCTGGATGCAACGATAGTTCATTCCCGTGGCTCTTTATAGCCCATTCCAAGAACCATTTGCATTCAAAACGATTTTACACCCAGGACAATTCAATAGACATGGTGATTCATTTAAGGGCTCGTCCTCGGGCTCGTCATATCTAGAACAATGAAAAGATGATAGTTTCCCATAGAGGACTAACTAACGAGCCTTCTCTTTTTGAGGAGTATTCTATACCTCGCGGTAGTGGCGGCTCGTAAGGCCCGGAGGGTGGGTACAAATAAGTAAAATCTTACCTATGTCTTTTCGTAATGGCTTGAACATGAAGGACGCTGCGTCTTAACTTTGAGCGATTGTAAAGTGTACCTACAAGTTGAAATAAATATTTCAAAATAATTGCGGATCAAGAAATCGAACATGCCATTCACTAATTAGTTGAGATGTTAACAATGTTTTTCACCTCCCCGTGCTATCTTTCATCATTAGCGAACGCAAACCTTGAGATTGCTTGTTTTGGTAATGCGAGATCGGTTTCCATGAAATTTTCGGAAAATTTACGGTATACGTTGAATGGAAAAAAATCAACTTTTCGTTCTTACTCATCAGAATTTGTCTTCAAGCCACAGCTAACGTTTCTGGCTCCAACGAAGGACATTATGCCATTCCTGGCATTTCTCTGGTTTAACGTTCTTTTCGGTCCACTCTGTACTTAATCTTCTCCACAACCATCATTGATCCTCGTATACTGGGAGGTATGGACTGAGGGGTATTCCATACCCCATAGACACCGGCCCCACAGAACGTTTAACCCTTAAGGACGTTTGGGGGTAGTTCGAATCTTCTTTTCCTAACGAGTATTCCATGTCCTGCGGGCTCCTGGCCATACCTTGGATGATCCCTTCCGTAAAATTATGGTGTAATTGCAATGGGCACCATGCGTTTTGGGGAACAATGTAGAACATTAAGCAATCGCTTAATCGCCTCGCCCAGAATTCGAGAATGGCCCCCTAAGAGAACTACAGCTCCTTTTTTTGGTCGGGTTGATGGATAAGGAGTGTTTCCCACACCATTGTTCGGTTACCTACTCTAAGAGCTGATTGCATCAGTCTGCATAGAGTAGCCTCAAATTTGCCGGTTATTAGTATGGATATATAGTCCGCTTACCCCAGCGTGTAGTACCCACTATAAAAATAACGTTTTTTGACAGATAACCTACACGTTAAGTTTGACAGTAGTAACGTAGGATCGATTCAAAATCAATTGTCACTGAAAGGTCAAACGTAGAGGTTCTTTCCTGAACTAAAGTGGTTGTGAGTTAACGTCATGGCCAAATGGTCAAGCAGAATTCTTGTATAAGCTAAAGTAGTTGTGATCGTTGCCTTCTAGGTTCCAAGTAATGTATGACCGATTCAAAATCATACTAAAATCCCCAAATGGTCGGTGTTCTTATCTAAACTAAAGTGGTTCTAAGCTGTGATCGTTTCAAGGTAGTAACTCGATCGTGGTTTATGTCTTGGCTAATGTAGCATGTAAAAGCACCGTAGAAGTCATATCCATAAAGATTATGTACCAGTAAGCATGTAAAACGTAAATAGGATAACTGTGAAATGATTCTAAATCTCTAGATTACAAAAAGGTTCCTGCCAATTTCTAAAATTTACAAAACTGTTTTCCTACTCTCCACCAAGACTTAAATACTTACTGTCATTTTAAAAATGGTTTAACATACGCACCCTTCACGTTTCATACGTTTCTGCAACATATCTGAAAGTTTGCAATATCCAGATTGCCCCTTATTTGTTTTGTTGCTCTCAAAGTGCCTGAAAATGGACGATTCAGATTAAATGAACATCCCTCGTATTTATTACACGTAAAGAAGGGAGAATAAGAAGCGATGATGAAAAGAGGCCCTTCTTAATTGTCTTGATCCCATTTCACGACGATATTACATGCTCGGCACTTTTTCTTTTGAAGCATTTTATGAACCTACTTCGTCGTTTAATTACGTCGCCAATGACGCGTGCCTTTTTTTCCTTTGTCTAACCGTCGCTTCGAGCGATGAC
Source organism: Photinus pyralis (assembly GCF_008802855.1). Taxonomy (NCBI): domain Eukaryota; kingdom Metazoa; phylum Arthropoda; class Insecta; order Coleoptera; family Lampyridae; genus Photinus; species Photinus pyralis. Next base: position 620,794 of record NW_022170250.1, read on the forward strand.
CATTTTTTGTTTATTGCATTTTTATTATTCAATAAGCGCAGCGGCCCAAGTATGGTACCTTGCGGAGCTCCACATGCGACGACCATCTGCTCTCGCTTTCTGATGCCCGATTTAAATTTCCCTGCTAAAAATTAATGTATGCGTAAATTTTACCGTCACATGCGAGCCCAAACAAATGCACATTCAGCATGTTACCGTTATTCAAATTGAAGGAACCGGTTAGGGTAAGCGATTTTTTCGGCTGTAAGCCGCCTTTTAGGACATCACAAGGTTAATGTTTATAAATAAAAGATAACGTTGTGTAATTTAAAAAGTCGATTCCTTGCGTCATGTTTCCGCATACATAATAAATTTTTTTTTACTCGTTACCAAGTCGTCCTTTATCCTTGTCTTGGACATTTTTCCACAAAATTTCGGGACGGGAGAGCGTGGAGCGCGCCGGTATTGATTGCAGCGGGGTCGAACGCCAGCAACATTTGCGTTAAAAGACGATTACAGCCTTTATTTACACTTCAAACAAAACGGCGATTACTATTCGAGGCATACCGCAAATATGTTTGTAGCTCTAGAGCTTTTTGCTCTTCGTACCACGTCTCTAATTAAAATAAATAAGTAACGAAGTGGCTCTCGGATGATGAAGCCACAGGGGCGGAGGGGGCGTCGGAATTTCATTTCGAATGCTTGAGAGTGTTTAATGAACTAATTCTTTCTTGTAATTCAATTAAAAACCGGAAATCAATTCTTTCTTTTTAAATTGGCGCCCAACGTGGGGCTGTGTCAATTATGGGATTCCGAGGTTTCACAATAACATACGTTGGCGCGTGTGCTGCGACTTATTTAACGGAACTGCCTTGTTTGAGATCTGCAGATTCAATTAGACTAGACCTCGCGTATTAGTGGGAGAAATCCATTCCGTTTGAGAGAGTAACCTATTTCTTCCACGAGGTTTGTTATTAAGGAGGACACTTAGGGAAACTCGTTCGAAGTTGTTGCGTGGTTTGAACAATTTCAAAGTTAGTTTCGAGTCGTGGCCAATCGATTACATTTTAAAGACTTCGGAGGGGCGAATTAGAAATGAAAAATTGTCGGACTGAAAAGAGTACAATTCCAGAGAATATCGAGATTCAATCTACAATTAGGCGTTAGATCTACATTTTAAGTTAAAATTATTTGGTAAGAGTTAGAACGCTTTGGAAAGGGTCTAGTAAACTCGAGGCTTAATCATCTTTTTGGGGGCTTTGAAAAACCTGTGAAGGCTCTTGTCTTTCCAAGTACAGGGTGTCCCATTCCCAGCTATTCTTTTGAAACTGAATTTAGATTTCGATTTTTCGATTCGTTTTGAGGTTTATGAAAATGGAATTGAAATTCGTTCCTTTTCCATCACAATGTATAAAATAGACACATCGAGTAAAATGTTCCGTTCCGATTGCTGCACATCGTGCGTGAGTAAATTGAAGTGGATATCTGCACACAATCATTGCGCCAATCCCATGGAGAGTAATGCTCCAAAATGTCGTTATCTAATCGGAAATCAATCTGTTACGGCTCAAAGTTCATTCAAATGTGTACGTAGAGTGGACGTGGATAAATTGAGGTCGTCCTTTCACAATTTACGCTTTCGGAAATGCCTTTCGGACAACGATGAAATTGAGGGGATCTTATTCTACGAGGATTAATTGAAAAATTACGCGCGAGAAGTGGATACCGATCATTGATCGTAGTACCCACCCAAAATGACACAGTAAAAACAAATCACTTCTGACAGAACACATTGGCATATCCAGCACACGACCCGAGTTTGATAGGTGGTGGGCGTGGTGGCTACATTTATTTTGTACGTTTTATGAGAGAAACGTCTTGTCAAATATTCTACGTTACGCGCGTCGCATTCGTTATTTTCGATAGATCGCATACGCGAAAATTTAGGAAAATATTTGAAAATAGGTTGTGTATTTTTGGAGAGGAAATCGGATTTGAAAAGCGCCCGTCGCCTACTTTCTTAATTTTGTGTGTCCGTAACCTAAAATATCTTCGATCTATTTAAATTTGACACAGTTAATTATTCTCCAGCGAAATCGTTGATAATTCTGTCAGACCATGTGCGTTTATCCTTTTTTCCACAACGGTCGCATTTTAAATTTTTTTTTATTTTCGCAATGCGCCATTTCCTCGGCTTAGCTGAAGGAAAGTGACCGACCAGTCCCTCTTTGCAGACGGCAAAATCCTTCACAATGACCCTATATTATTATTATTATTATATTGTTTTAGTTAAAAGAGAGACAGAAAAATGATTCTTAAATAAACAGCCGTTTTCAAAATACACGTGGTTTTAACAACATTAAAAAAAAGGTTCAAATGGTTTAAAAAATACAAAAAATTCAAAAAGGCAATGCCGAATGTATTTTAGGAACTTTACCTTTTTTTGTAATTCTTTTGATGAAATTTATTGTTTTAAAACCCCGTTCTTATATGTAATTTGTTCTTGTCCTATTATTTTCATTAAACGTTTATTTATTTAAAAAAAATTTTTTTTTTTAATTTTAAAAATTTGTTTGACCTTGTTTTTCTAAAATATTTCTTAAACAATTTTCTTTAAATATTGTTCACATCCTGCAAGTAAATGAATTTTTTTATTTTTTATTTTGATGGGTAATTTATGTATCTGCTTCTCGAGTCGCGTATAATCAAGACCGTTCCCCTTACATCAGGAGCCAGCTTTTCTGTAGTACATTTCGCTTAAACAACACGAAGATTTAGTTCGGCGTTCGTTCCTCACTTTTAGAAAAGAGACACTTCGCCTAGATTCTATTCTCTACTATTCATAAGGGGAACCCGATCAGGCAGCACTTAAGCACACCAAAGATCCTATCAATAAAGGATAGAATCCTGTTTAGCCTACGTTGCTTCACCCTCCCCGGTTCCAGCTAACTGTCGCCAAGGAGCTGATGTGTCTCTCACAGTGACAGACCACATTCTGGGTAGTTTCATCTGCACTGCATCTCCTACAAGTTATAAAGGTGATAGTTCACCATCCAGTGCCTCGTAAGGACACCGGTGATCTTCCTAATCTGGATTTTATTCAGTTTTAGAAGCTTTAGAAGACCCAGATTTTCCAAGGGGCCCTGAACTGTCCGAGTCCGGTTGCTATTGTCACTGAGCCCGGAAATCATCCAGTCTTTAATTCTGACCCTGACATCGGAGGGAGCAATTCCTAGGCTAGACTCGGGCCCGAGGAAGACCCCACCGCAGTCTTCGCGGGCCAGCTCGTTCACTAAGAGGAAAAGAAATGCAACTGCCGGCAAGATATACTTAAAGAAGAGATAGAATTGAGTGCAGAAAAGTATAAAGCGCGAACTCTAGTAACAAGGCAAAGAAGTGAGTAAAAGAACTTTATAACACTCGGATGGCCTCTAACGGTAAAACAAAAGATTATTGTAATAAGAATGCTATAACACTTAGAACAAATTTATTGCCTGCACAACTTATATATTCAAACTAGTGGATTACAAAGTAAATACCTAGATGGTGCAAGACCATCTGACCGATCACCATATAAATATTTAAAGAACACGAATCCTTCAAGTTTGAGGAACGGGCAATCTAAGCCCCTCGTAAAATAGTGTGCGTTTGCATCATAACCACTCACAAGAGGAAGGCCATTTTCGACGGTACTCTTATCAATTCAGCCAGCCACCGTGGTTGGAGGAGCCTCTTTCGAATCCTACGGAACATAGACTTAGCAGACCACCAAGTTCTGACCCCTGGTCGGAGCCAAGAACCACCACAAGCGACCTCTGAGGGCGCCGGTAGTAATCTCGATCCCTTTGGAGGTCGATAACGAGGAATTGAGGCTCCTCCGTCTCAACGAACTACTTCGTTCAGGTAAACAAAATTGGAGATATTAGCGCACCTTTGGAAGGATCAACTGGTTATGGGACAAGGTTCGAGCCTACTTAAGTAGCACCATTACGCACAATTGAAAACTCGATGATTTGCAAGAAATATGTTGTGGGGTCCAGGGGGGGGGAGTGTTTTGTTAGGCCCCATCATACAAATACAATATTTTAATTTGAATGTCAACATTTTTAATGAAATTATCGTTTTTAGTCCCCTAAAAATGATTATAGAATTTTCGAAAACGAAAAGGGCACAAATTGCTTGCATAAAGCACAATTGATTACAATAAAAATTCATTTGCCGCGGTAATAGCGAGGGGGAACTGAACTCATCCGCCTTAAAGTGCAAATAGCAGCATTTCAAATTGTCATTCGCATTTATGAGTTCCGATTGGCAATGCGTCGCGAAAAAATTGATGAAATTAAACGGAGAAAACCGAATTTCGTTTCTTTCTGAATAAACGAAGTACGGCGACCTTTCATAAAATGCTAAATTTACAAATTTACAGCGAAAAGAAAAGTATGCAAAAAAAATTGTAGCCGACGTTAATTGCGTAATAAACAGTATAAAACTGCAAATTAGCCTTTCGAAAACATATAATGCGCGAAACCCGATTTATCCTCCGCAAGGAAATTATAACTATCGATTTTTTAATAGTCCTCCCCTGGAGATATAAGGAGCGTCTAATTCTGGGTCATTGGCTCGATACACTTCACGTATAAGACGTTAATAAAAAAAAAAGTAAACTTTCGCGTCGTTTGTACTCGCTAATTTCCACGCGATATTAAAAATGAGGGGGCGCGTCGATAATGCAAAAATAGTTCCTTTATCTCGAACTTTTCAGTATTCAATTTGAAAAAACCATTACCAAAGATCAACGAGGCGAATGAAAATGTAATAACCAAAACGTTTTCTTTTTTATTACTTTCAGATATCAGGAATAAAATAACTTTGATCGAGTATGTCGAAATAAAAAAGAAAAATTGTTGACGGCTACAAAAAGTTCTCAAAAGAATAAACGGGGTATCGATTTAGTATTCCATGTTTGTTAACTTTTTTTTTATAAACATTCTCCTTCATTTTTATGGCTTTACTTCCACTCTTTGTAAACAGAATATGGATTTTCTCTAATCAATTGTCTATTAAGTATTATTTTTATTTATAGTTTCGAGTCGATACTAAGGAATAGTGTTTTCCTAGGTCTTTTCTGTTCTATTCAGGTGGAAATTTGCACCACTGCTTCGACAATCATTTGTGTTGTGTATTCGAATTGTATTCCTGCTGAATCGACGTTTAATTAAACATTGTTGCCAACTCTTAAGACAAACGAAGAAACAAATGATCGACTCTTTTCCAGTGGTCAAATGATGTCTTGGTATAGCAACCCGCATTTCAAATAGCGAGAAAACTGTACTCATGGCGTGCTTATTTATAACATCGCGAGGTATTTATGACTTGGGCATCGTAATTGGACCTGAACTGAATCATAATTCGTTTCACACCCGCCTTCGTTCTTTATTGCCGATGACTAGTCTTTCCTGGCGCCTCGATGTCTATCGAGATTTCTGGAGAAAATTTAGGAGGACTATTTGGTTTTACTAGCGCCGTCACCGTGGTCTTTTTGTTGCAGCTCCCAAATTAGATATCGACAATTTAGAAAACGGCTATCACGGGCTCGTAAAAGAAAACGAAACAATCGTAGAAGTAACACCGGCGATAAGGGCGGTGGGCGAGCCCGTTTGCGGTTTTCGAATTGTCAACAAGCACCATGGCGAGGCGCCCTTCGATATCGTCTCGAAGGACAACGGTTACGCGGAGCTCAGAGCCAGGCGGGTGCTCAACTGCGAAAAGCGGAGGAACTACAAATTTGACATTGCAGCGGTGGGCTGCAATGGAAAACAAAGTACAAAGTAAGTATAGTTCAGTTCAAAGAAAGCTGTGATGAGTCATACGCGACTTAGTTTGAATCAAGTAATATTTCGTCATTTTGTTATAGCGCTACCGTTCACATAACCGTATCGGATGTAAACGAATACGCGCCCACGTTTTCGGAGCCCAGCTACGTAAGGCAAGTGGATGAGGGTCGTATTTATCGCGAGATTGTACGAGTTGAGGCGACCGATCGTGATTGCACGCCGAAATTTGGCGATGTTTGTAAATATGAGATCTTAACCTCGGATCAGCCGAAATTTGGCGATGTTTGTAAATATGAGATCTTAACCTCGGATCAGCCATTTGTGATTGACATGGATGGTGTTATCCGCAATACAGAAGCCTTAGATTACGAAAGATCGCATAATCACATTCTGAGTGTTGTGGCCTACGATTGCGGCATGCGCCAAAGCTTGCCGGTTATGGTTACTATTAAGGTAAACCGCGTGTGTCGGTTGGGTTGGAGAGGCCTACCGGAGAGGGTGGACTACGCCCCAATGACGGGTAAGCAGGAATTATTCCCGTCGGCGAGTCTGGAACTGTGCGACGTACCTTGCACCGTCCGAGAGTTGCGGACGAGAGTCGATTTGGCAACTAGGCATATCGGAAAGGGTTGCGATCGCGATACCTACAGTGTTCAATCCCAACGGAAGTTATGCGGGGCTTCGCCGTCGGCTACGGATCTACTGCCTAATCCGGAATTGGGCGCCGAGTGGACTAAGCCCTTAATTTCCGACGAAGGTCACGAATCCGACCAAATGTTCGAGTTTGACGGCTCGAGTACTGCCGTAACAGTGCCGAAAAGCGTGCTTGACCATAATCTCGCCTCCTCTTTCACAATTGCCACGTGGATGCGACACGGTCAACATCCCGCGCAAGACAAGCACGTCAAAGAGCACATTTTGTGTTCGGCGGACGACCACAGTAAGATCCCCAGTCCCGCTCACTTTTTAAGCCTTTTCACGTGTCTATTTCAGAGATGAATCGACATCACTACGCTCTTTTCGTACGCAATTGCAGGCTGATTTTATTACTCCGAAGAGATTTCTCTGAAGGCGATCTGAATATATTCAGGCCTGCTGAATGGAGATGGAAGCTACCTCAGGTAAATTTATGTTCATTTAGTTACACCCCCTTCCCTCCTTTTCTAATTTGTTGTAGCTCATTCTGCTAATTACGTCCCTATTAACAATTGACAATTCTATTAGCACTTAATGATTTGTAAAAAATTGAAATTAGTGTTCAATCTCGGTATGAGGGGTAGAATGTAAGGTGGTAAACCGTCACTTTTACCAAAATTGAGGCTGGAAACCTTACACCCCAAATTAGTACAAGCATCCACTAAATACGAATTTATTTTAAGGGTGATTGTGTGGTTTTGTTGTAGGTGTGCGATGATCAGTGGCATCACTACGCCGTCAACGTCCGTTTCCCGGACGTTGAGCTGTTTGTTGACGGGCAAATATTCCATACGGAAAAGAAAAATCCGGAAGTAATCGACGACTGGCCTTTACATCCGACCAAGGGAATAAATACTACACTAACAGTTGGGGCCTGCTGGCAGGGTTCGGAAAACAAAATGAAACACCATTTGAAGGGATACTTAGCCGGTCTAAGCGTTCTGATTGGCGAAACGGAGAAGCCAGAAGTACTAAGTTGTCTACATCAATGCAAGGAAAGTCTACAGGTAATCGATGCTCTTAGCAACTTCACACTTTTACACATCAGGTAAAATTCAGGTACCAGCAATGGAACTTTTACAACCTGGCATGGAACTACTAACAAACTCCGATCTAACCGAGGTGACCGTGGAAGGGGACAACCGTACCAATTTGGAAACGCTGGTCCGTAAAATTGGCTACGCGAATTCGCGCGAGTTCCCCACGCCCGGTCGCCGAAATCTGAAGCTAATCACGACCGTCATTTGCGACAGCGGCAAGATGGTCAAGGTCCCCGACTCTCAGACGTACGTCATGGTACTAAGACCTCAAACGCCCACCATTAATCTCAACGGTACGGGAAACATGGCGAGAAAATACGCCGATTTCCGACTGGGTGTTCGCGTTCTACCCGACATTCACATAATGGGCGAGCAAAAGTTGGACAAGTGCTCGTTGACGATCTATCCCAACTTGAACCCTGACCACGAAAGCTTGGCCGTGCCGGAAGAGATGGTTAAGCGGCTTGGTAAGATTCAAAGAGCGACATGCACGTTTTCCAGTTAAGATTTGACGTTCATTGATTTCAAAATGGCTTTTAGGAATGGCGGCGCGTGTTTCAAAGGACGGAATAACAATCACGGGCTCTGATATGGTCTACAATTACAAGCAGGTGCTCCGCCAAATCGTCTACACCAATCGCAAACCCGCCTACTACCTGAACAGAGTGTTCAAACTCACCTGCTCGGAGCTCAACGGTCGATTTACCTCAAACGAATATGTACAAACAGTAAGCGACGAAGGTTTGTTACACGGGATACTCTAAACGTTGACAATTTCAGCTAACTGTGATCCATCCCCAATTAAAAGAGCAGGTAGCTCACGCGACCATAAACAAGCACACCGTCGAGTTGCATCCGGCCTCGATCATCTCTCAGGACTACATTCCAACCGATCACCTCAACATCGCCAGCGGCGGCTCGCACGCCGTCACCATCATCGTCGTGGTGTGCGTCGGTTTCCTCCTCTTCATGATCGTTCTGGGCGTCATCAGAATAAGGGCGGCTCACCATCGCAATACGACCGAGGAGGCGCAAGAGTCCGAAATGACGTGGGACGATTCCGCCCTTACGATTACGGTGAATCCGATGGAGGTAAGTCTGCACCTTTTTTTGTCGAATGCTTACTTTCTGCCACCTTTGTAATCCTTTGAGTTATGGAAGGTCACTTCTCTAGACGTTAAAGTTGATGAAACTTGTCTTTGGAGATGCTTCCCAGTTCTGCGGAATCTCCTGTTTTTACCACCTGCATGTTAGTAATGAAGGTTATTGCTTTGGAGGAAAAAATGACTCCCCACTTTTATGACGGCATTTTTTGAAGCACCACTAATCCGAATCGAACAAAATCTTGATGATATTGGTTCGGTTTGGTCAGGCGAGGTGGCTAGTCCGCCAAGCGGTTTTGGATGTCTCTAACATCTTTGTCTGTGAGCATCCCATTTCCGCGTTAACCCTGTGTCTCATACGATCATTCATCGGGCACCTGGGGACGCACACGGTACGGAGCCACCCTCCGCATAGAAGATGGGTACCTGGAAACCTCCCCCCCTAGGTCAGACATGGATATTTCGGCGGACGCCACGCCACGTTCGCCTAGTAGGTTGCTTCCTTCTAAAATTCTTGCCTGCACACTCCCATTGCTGTAGATAATGCTTTCCGAAAGTCTAGCGCACCGAGCCAGTATTGATTTCGAACTTTATAGAACGCCGAAAGGAGACTGCAAGGCGAAACCGCCGAATATTCCGACAGCGAAAGTGACTCTGACAGTTCATCGGACGACGATAACATGGACGGTCCGTGTAGACTCCACGACAGTTCAGAGGACGAAGAGGAACAGCCCGCGCGCCGCAAGAGGGAGTACCAAAACGTCAGTCAGCTAGAATGGGACCATTCCACGATGTAAAGTAGATCTGATAAATGTTATATTGTGCCGTTTTCCCATTGATTTCAAAGATATATATTTCGTTTTTAAAAACGCACGATATAGCAAGATAAGTGGGTGGCTTCGGTGATATTTTTGTTGTGAAGTAGTCACAGGGCTACTTCTCAGTAAAAAATTGTGCTGTGTCAGGCACAAAGGTTTGGTTACAAACAGGTAACGCTCTCGTGCTTTATTTTTTAGTAAATTTTTATTGCAGCTTTCAAAGAATGTAAGCAGCTATTTCTAAGATTTTCATGAGGACTGTCGCGTGTATGTCAACCGAAACTCACTAATATCAACAATAATCGTCCATAATGTTAGATAGTAATAATAAGATATACGTTGTATATCCCTTTACGAAAGCGTAGAAGGGCCGGAGGAACATTTTTTGTAACTGATACATTTATCTGTCGGTTAGGCTAATTGACAGATACATGTCAATTAAAAAAAATTGGGGGTTACCCTTCTACGCTTTTGTACTTTTCACTATAGCTAGTTATCGACTATACATGCCAGCTCACCATAGCTTTCGCGCCACTTGTTTTTATAAGTATAGAAACTGTACATATTAAGATTGTTGGGTATGAAGTACTATTTCGAATAATTTGAACGTATGTTTAATTTTTTTACTTGTTAACCCGGTCTATATTTTTTAACTAACCCAGTGACTTTTGTACTTAACTTAGGATTTAGGTTGTAAAATTTTATTCATATCACACACTTATTAAGTGCAATCAGTATTTTTTTGTGCGTATGGGGCACTATATAGGTTTGATTGTGTGATTTCTCACGTACCTACGGTCGATAACTCTGTCAGTGTTTTATACTATTCGCACAATTGCCTATCCTTTTATTACTCAGTGGGGTAGTTGACGAAAATACACTTTTTTCACCTACTTCTAAAGGAGCTCGTGCCGATTCGACGGGAAAAAAGCAAAGTATCGGCACCTCGTTCTTTTTTAATAAGGTAGCTTCAATAAATAATAGTTTGTATATAATTACGATGCAGCTAAAAGCAAGTACTTTTTAAGTTTTATTTGTATTTTATTATGACGATAATAATAAATAATAATGAAGGTTGGGTACTTATTTTTAGAATTCGTATAAATAAAATGGTTTTTATTGTATCTATTTTAATACAACCGCAATAGATGGTAGCGACTACATCAATATCATGTTGCAATATCTTAACTGTTCGCAACCATTTTGTTTATTACGTGTTAAATATGCCATTTTTAGAGTAGTCGCTGTGATGTCAAAAATGTGCTGTTTAGTTTAGAAGAAGCAAATCGCACTCAAAACAGTTTACGCACAGTTTTGTATTAAAATTGTCGTGTATTAAAGTAAATTCTCGATGTATTTAGATGTTAGCTGTCCCGTTTCTCGAAAACGTGTGCAATTTTGATACAACACTGAGCTATAAAGAGGGTTAAAGTAATAAAAAAAACACTATTTTTTGACAAATAACAAAATAGACGAATAGTTACATTCCATATTATGCATAATATATTTGTAATCACCGATTACGAGGCTTTGTTGTGTGTTAAAAAGGAGAAAATCAAATATCCCATGTCTTAGGTGTCAAGCCACAATAATTATGTAAAACATCAATGTATTTAAATAATAACAAATAAATATACCCTAATAAGATTATTGTATGTAATCCTATCTGCTCGTTTAATCACCTCACATTTTAGGAGACCACTCGACTCGAATTTTGGGTGGAAAGAAGAAGTTTGTCAATTGGGAGCAGACCTCGCAAACACTTTGTGGTTTTATTGTGCTTGGTGTATGATTCAATGTACTCTTTTATAGAAACGTTAAAACCATGCAGATCTCTATCTCGTTTTTTGATTTCAAATTTTAGGAACCTTTTGTGGAGTAGACCACCCGGCTGAAAAAGGCAAGTGTACAGTTTGACAATGGAATGATAAAACAAAGGAACGTGCGTACAAACACAATTCTGATATAATCTCTATATATAAAAATGAACCCCTGTTTCTTCTGGTCACGCAATGACTTTAGAACGACTACCGATTTCATTCATCTTTTTTTTAAGTTTTTTAATACTGTGTAGAAGGTTCTTACGGCAAGAAAAACTAAGAAAATCGAGCAGAAAATTGGAGAAAACTTATCGACTATCGCGCGTTAGACGGTGCGACGGAAATTGTTTTACCAGCTATCGATCGGCAATGGATCGGCATATATCCGTCAAAATAGTTATTTGTTTCATTAGTACAAAAAATGTCAGTTACCTACCGAGTCCCGAAAACGCATTTTTTGTACGAATAAAACATAACATTTTTTCTCCAACCCCCTTTACTTCAAATTATATTCGAATTTATATTCAGTCACAGTTTCACTACTATAGTATAAGAACTTCTGCTTTCTTGTCCTCACGTGTCATGCCACTCTAGTTTTTAGGTTAACTTATAACCTATTCGTTCTTACTTCTCACCTCTCGCGACTTTGTAGGGAGCAAATCTTGAGGTAGCATGTTCTGCCGTTTCTATAATCTCTGGCGGAGTGCAATCCATGTCGCTATCAGTTTCAGTCATTTTATTCTATACACAATTAATATTGTTATATTTTGTATTGAAATAAAAAGCTTACCATAGTTTTTTAATTAAAATTAATTGCAATTAACTTTTTCATATTTTGAATTCAAAATGACAGATAATAGTGCAATGGGTCTGAAGTACAGAGTGAGCAACAAAGATTGAAGCGTGCCGCTTCAGCTAAATTGGCAATGTGCCGCTCATAGCATATGCTGATTTGATACAAGATACGAAATACGAATAGGCGCACGTCACTGTGACAGCGCAGAACGTCATTTTCGTATACAACTACATACAAAGAAGGTAGTTTTGATATTAATAGGAACAAGCGGTGATGACGCACGCTTCAATCATTGTTGCTCACACTGTAGATGGCGTTACGCGCGACGGCGGGGTGTGTACGTATTAAAATTACGTTCACCGAATATGTAAATTACGTTACACATGGTTTAAATAAAAATAGCGAGCGTAAATCATTTTCAATACATGTACATACGTATAGGTAACAGCATTATTTGCATTGAATATGCAAAAATATTTGATTTGTATGTATAGAAATATCTTACAACCTGCAATGTAAAACGATGTCGCAATGTGACATATCTCCGCCATTGTAATTTTTTAATTGGCCAACTTTCAAGGTCAATTTCTTTTTGGTACTAGGACCAAAAGTATCCACTTTTTGTACAGTTGCCATGGTGAAAGCGATTAATCCGCAAAACGTCAATTTTACGTACCGAACACTGTCACAAAATAGTGTCTTATTCAGGTGGTTGGAGAAAAAATTAATTTATTCATATAGTGTGCTGTCAATTCGATCGGATAGTTTATCCAGATTTCAGTACGAGTTTTTTGAGAAGTTTCGAGGTTATTTCACCGCAATCACGCCTTTTAAATTAAAAATTTGATTAACCTAATATCCATTTTTGGTAAGTGTTGAATGTTGATAGACTAAACACGTGGTATACATAATTATACAGAAACACTAAGGGAGTTAATTTCTATTTTCAGTTGAATTTTAGTTTTTTCAAGATGCTACTAATTAGACGTACCAACATTTACAGTAAATAGTTGCTATTAGACCAAAGAACTTTGTGTGTCCACATTGGAAGGCTACAGAAGCCCCGGGATTATGTTGCGCCAGTGGCCAAGCGAAATTGACGCCATTGGTACCGCCACCAGAGCCACTATATTTTTTGGTTTCCGGAAATGGGACAGATTCTATACATTTTTTGACTCATATCCAGAAATACAATAATTGCTTTCAAATTACGGCATTTGGCGCAAAAAAAAGGTACGTTGCTAGCTCTGAATCGCCAAAAGCAACTAGAAGTGAGTGCGTTTATTATTTATTATTTTTGGGAGATTTTGGGGCAAGTGTGTCAAAATCTCTTTTCCGGCTAAACGGTTGAACCGATTTAAACCAAATTTGGTACACATATTCTTAGACATAAAAGGGTAGAATCGCGCATGCGCAGGTGGTACCTGTGCTAGCCACAGCAAATTTTTTAAAATGATTTTTTGTAATTATTTATTCCAGTCCGAATTGAATAGGTATTCATAGCTAAAAAAAAAAGGAAAGCGTCCGTCGGGTCGGCTAGTTTTAAATAAAGATTATCGAAGGCGTATGTAGTTTTAATTCTTCCTAATTCCAAACCTAAAAATTACAGTTTTATTTATTACAATGAATAGGTACAATGTGCGCCAACTGTTTGTCATACTCTTTTCAGAGCATTGTTGGTGACTGTTTAAGCTCGCTAAGATTTGGAAAGAGAATGGAACGCTCTCAAAGGCAAAGTGAATCCAGAAAATATTTTAACAGTCCTCAAACTAGAAGCCTAACAGTGTAGATCAAGTAATCTATTAGACGTTAACGGATTTAATTTCTTCTAATTTTAGAACATGCTTAAGTACCTACAGAACACTTCTACTGAATAGTGACCACGAAAATAGTGTGAAGAAAAGGACCGACTGTACAGTTTGCAAATCGGATAAAAAACTAAAAACGTGTAGCATAATTCTGACGATTTCATAAATTGTGCGAATGTTCAGATAATTTCAGGGATAATTTTGATCCTCGCGTTACCATTTATCAACCAAATCCAACTTTCCTAACTATGCATCTACGGACATTTTAATTGCCCAGAGTTCCCAAACGTTTTTGAGAGTGTTTTAGGTCTTTTATAAAACTGACTTTGCTCTCATTAGCCCGAAAAGGTCTTTATAGAGGGGTCAAAGGAATCTTTGGAAAGCGCACATTAAGTTTCTGGAAAGTGCTGGAGACGCTTTTTTCGAACTGTTCCAGAGCTTTCTCGTGCTTAATAGACTCTGAAGTCTTGAACATATTTAAAGAATGTTGTCTCAGAGATTGTACGGCTTCTAGAAATGGGTAGGTTCTCTTAGCTCTTGAAAGTGTAAGGAATGAGGACGCGTCGGGAAAGCACGAGCCGGCCTAAAGCTTTTAACACTTTGGAAGAGACCTATTGAAACATGACTTGAAGAAGTCCGGTGTACAGCTGCTACTGGCGATATAAAACGAAGGATAATGTAGAACAGTTGATTTCATAAAATAATCCACTCGAAATAAACATAATTAAAAGTTTAGTAGTTTTAATTGTTCGCGTCCCAAAACTAATGTTAACCAAATCTAAATACTGCTCTACCTTCTGCAGTAGGACTGTGTCTTAGTTATACAGTCGCACAGATGCTTTCCGTGTCCTTTCCAAAGGGTTGTAGGACTTCTCTTAAGTCTTTTTCAAAGTATTGTGCGCTTGCCTAGCCCTGCAAAGTTTATAGGGAGTCTTATGAAAGCATTTAAGATTTCTGAAATGCGGTACAAGCACTAGAAGCAAAGAGTACTCTTTGCTAGAAGGTACAAAGTGTCGTCCAGAATCTCTTAGATGAATTTTAGGCGCTTTGCAATTTTGAAAGTGGTAGGTATAGGTTCTTTATAGAACACTACGGTAGCCACAGTTAGGTAGGTGTTTACAAGAGCTACGTAGTTGCTACTCGGATTTTTTCCAGAGCCTTCAACACTGTTTTTCGCTATTAACTCTATAGAAGGCGCCTAAGGGGTTTTCTGAAAGCACCGGATTTCCAAATAAAGCGACGAAATATTAATATATTTTTATTCTGTTTAGTTCAGTAGGCACAAATTATGTAACAAAAATGACTATAACTAAAAACATGAGAAAACTGACGCCTCAAGCACCATTCAAGAGTGCAACTTCTGCGTATTTTGGTGGTGCTAAAAATACACAAACAATTTCGTTGGTCGAGAATGGCAGTATACAACCTGTCGAGTCTTCTTCGTCGTCCGGTGCTGCAGGATTAATGTAAATGGCGCCGTAATTGTTTCTTCCAAATGGTGTAACGAGCGATGTATTTTCTGAAGGGGGCGCTGTAGCGTCAATGTAGGGCAATCTTTCTTCGGTAGGTGGCTCTAAACTTGTATTAAAGTTTACTCCTGCCAGCGGAACGTGGCCTATTACCAATGGAACATACGCCGATAAATTAGTATGCGGGTAGGGGATGTATACAACCCCCTAAAAATGGGTTAGTCCAAGCTAACGCGAAATTCAAGTTTACCTTTAGGCGATACGACATTCTTATCAGTTCACACCCGGCCATGTTGGGAAACGACTTATCTGCAGGTATAAGTAGAGTAGCTGTCCAGGATTTCTCACCATGTGCTCCTATTCCGCCATCGAAGGACTCTGCTATCAATTCATCATAAGTTCTTGTTTTGGTACTTGGCGTATTCACTACGTACTCGATGAACTGTAAAGTTCGCATGCGTTATCAGTATAGAACCACCTGCATTTGCACCTGGGTTATTTTAAACTTTACTCTTTCAACGCTGACATTTGTGAGATTCTGTACATAGACTCCCACATTAACAGTCTGACCTGGTATGTAACCTGTCGTGGGCAGGGTGTAGGTGAACGTCAGAGCGTCGTTATTATTACACCAACACGAACACAACACTTTATCCACGGATATCTCTACAGGTTCCTGCAATACCAAAGTAAGGACTATATTGAATTGACCCAAACTCTTCACCCTAATTCGAGGCTCTGTGTTCAAATCTAGAGGAGACATGACATTAAAAACGGCAACAGATTCGATATCAAACTTCCACGAACGTCCAATCCGTGCTTTAACAGTGTATCTTATATTCGCCCAACCATTTGGATCCTCGTAAGACGTTGGTAAATGATGCGGTAATTCATAGGAAAAGGGATACACGTGTTTTCCAGGGGGGAGCGTTACACTATCCCCTCCTTAAAAAAGTAGAGTATAAAACTTACGTTTTAGCACAATCAACTCATGTTTTTGGTGCTTCATAAAAACCAGAAAGAAAATGTTTTGCTTAAAAAATATTAAAAAAAATACGTACCTTTAAATTTAATAATATCTCAGATAATTGTTTACTAATGTTAATAGGTTTTCTTATAATTAAAAGTAAAACGGCATTTCACAAAGCACACTATGCTCACCTGGTCCTGTCAAATTAAATTCTCGACTGAAGTAAGTCTGCTCTCCACTGTAAGGTACCTCCCTCGTTCGGTCCTCTTTGAAAAAGTCGTCGTAATACGTCTCGGTTTCGGTCCAAGACGTCGTACACACCCCCTTGAATTTTACGAAAACACCCTGAACCTTTTTCTCCGACGTGAATGTACATTCTACCTTTCCGCTGACCGACTGACCGGGATAGTAGTAATTGTTGGGATTCTCGAGGTAAATGCGAAGTTCACTGGGCATTTTCGAATTGTCCTAAAATTAGAACATTTAAATTGAACTCTGAAGATATCGAGAGGAAAAAAACATTCATTTCGCAACGCGTGGAGGTTAACTGAATAGTTTTGGTTTTGTGAACTACCTACTGTCATGACGGAAGAGCTACTATCGCTCACTGTCACTACTAAAATTCTTTTAGCAATTTTTTTTTGTGAAATCATGTTTTATTGTATTTTTGTTTTTTTCTCTTGCCTATTTATTTATATTTTTCTTTATTTTTGTGTGCATTATTTTTCATTTGATTGATTTTTGAATTTGTCATCCATTTTCTGTAATGCTCTTCCCATATCATTACTATATATTAATTAGTGTGTGATTTTTCGAAGTAAAAGTCTATAAATCGCCCTCCCATCTTTTTCATGTCGCCTTCACGTCCTTTTGATATTGAATCCATGTCCCATTCAGGCCTATGCTTAGACCATACAGTACATGTACTGCTATTATAGCCCTATGCATCCAATACAGTGGTTGATTTGTGTACAAGTGGTAATGGTAACGGATAGGCGGCATTGGTAGTGGGTATGTATGTGATACGGTTGCGAGTTCCCATACTACTTTGGAGTAGCAAGTATACGGGCTACTAACGCCTTCAGTGCAGCTTGACTGTGAGGATATCTATTTTTACCCCCTTGCTACCCATTTCTAGGTTTATGAGGGCACAATGGTTTATGGCATGCTTGAAAAAGGCGGTGGCTTTTTTCCCCAGTGAGTCCGAGATTCGGTAGTTTGGACCACTGATCTACTGTTGAAAGAGAAGGGGAGAGGAGAGAAGTGGATGATCCTAGAAAAAATAGAAGAAAAGACACATCCATTTTAGGTTTTATTTTTGTATTGATTCAAGTGTAAAAAGTTTTTGGAAAATGACGTCAATAAAATTTGATTGATATTCGATTCTTTCGTTTCAATGTTCTCGCCGCCTTCATCGTGCATCCCTTATTTACGTCACCTTTAATCATTCCAGCATTCTCACGCCTCTTACCCCTCTCTCTTCCTTCCCAATTATCTGATTATTAAAGAGTTCATTATTTTCCGTCTGTTCGTTAGAAAGATATCTCGAAAACGAATCGACCAATTACCTACGATGAAATCTTGCAGGTGGATTCTTTATCAAATTTGTAGATCTGAGCTAAACTGGTAATGTAGGCCAAAGAATAAGGATCCCTTAGTTATAAACCAAATTGCATGAAATTCAAGATGTGCATAGCTTTAGCCATATACTGCGCAATGGCAAGCTATAGCCGTACCCAGAAGCTCGTTTGCTATATTTGTTTACACATTTTTGTAAACACTTTGACACGCAAAACAGATCTTGATGGAAAATCACAGACTGGGATTGTATAAAGGTTTACTAGTTTGCGGTATAAAACTTACAACTATATAAAAACATGGCAGAAAACGCCAATTAAAAACTAGGGCAACAGCCAATTAAAAATTAGGTAAAATAATAGCCTTAATTACTTTGATTCAAAAGTACAGACACTTGACTAACTGTGAGTGTACACCTACACAATAACTAGTGATCAACCAATGGTCCCCAAAAGTATTTACTAATGCACTCTGTATCTTCAGTCAAAAAGAATTGTCTCCCGTGCGAGATGAACTCTTTGCGAGTCAGCTTTCCATCTCCATTCGAATCAATTGTTCTGAATGAGAATACAGCGTCCACCTCCTTCAGTCCCAAGCACTCGAAGAACAGTTTGAAATCTTCCACCGTAATTTTCCCATTGTTGTCTTTGTCGATGGCCTGAAAAATGAGTAAAACCTTGCACAATCTGCCCGCGTTACTTACTCGAAATAAAAATGGCAGAAATCCGTGCACCTTCTTCTTCAGCGCCTTGTCATTCAGAACGTGGTGCATATCTTCTAAATACCTTTCAACTGTAACTAAATTATATGGCGTAATCTCCCCCCAGAGGTTCTCCCACAAATCCTGCAAGAAAAAGAGTTAGAACCGGCACCGTGCCATAACACAGCATCTTACCTTAATGTGTTCGTGAAACTCGTTCTTAATTTTATCACTAAGATGTCCCAATTGCACAAACCTATCGGCTAAAAGTTTGAAATCGTCATAGGATATCACCCCGTCGTTATTTACATCTAAAATTCCATGGAATGTGCGCATCTTCCGGCGCCAAAAGTCCGATTCGCCTCTATGGCCCAAATTTTCGTTGTCGCTCTCGGAGCTCGACTGATACTCGCTCTCGGAGGACGAATATTCTTTCTTCTTCGCCTCTGTCTTTTTGACATGTTTGCCGTAATCTCTGACGCTTATGAAACTGGCCCGTGGATCGAGCAGGTGGCGTTTTGGAACGGACGCCTGTAAAAATAAAAAGAATTCATTTCATAAGTTCAACGGTATGTCGCTATATGTTTTAGTGGCTGTCCGCGCTTTCTACATCTTGCCATATAGGCAAAGTACATGAATATTAAATTAAAATAAATATTTTATTTATTTAAAGAAAAAATGTTTTGCAAATTCATGTTAATGTTCCCAGATAACATCAAATATTTCTGTAATATACCAGGACGATTCAGAAAGGTTGAACATGTTTTAAATCTACCTAGAATATATAGGTACGTCCCTTGTGAGATATAATAGGGATATGAGAATAGGAATATCTCAGATATTCTGATCAGTCAAGGAATATATTTATAGTGTGTTCTCAGTTCATTTTACTGAATATTCTTGGAATATGTTAACGAACTTAGGTATATAAGATTCACTGAACATTTTATGAATATTTGGAATATTCGCATACCTTCTAAGAATGCCTATCCAATGTTATCTGGGTTATAAAACGAACATGAAAATTCACTGTAAAAGTATATGTAATTTTTGTGGTTGCTACTGTTCTCTTTTGGCTGGTTTTATAATCTTTTAATATTTATTACAATCAAATTTGTTGAAATAGCTTAATAACTGTAATAACAATAAAAATCTTTTGAAAAATATGAAAGACGAAGTGGAATTTAAATATTAACTTCAACGGACTGATTGCGTTTAATGCAAACTTCCTTCCAGTGTGTTTAACTGTACATACTGAAAACGACCCTTCTGACCCGCATATTCAATTGCATAATTAGGAGTTTTTATGCACGTCGAATGTTAATGACATTTAAGCGAAAGTTTATAAACAATTATCAACGTTTGGTTGGTTTATCTCGCTTAGTTTCTCTTATCTATGTTTACTGGAAAGAGATAAATGGTCTAATTCGAGTCTACAAAATTGAGAAATCGGGCGGGTTGAATAATAGAAACTTATTGTGATTCCACTTTCCAGTTTTCCAAAGATTTCGATCTTTTTGGACGCTCCCAATTCGAAAATCACATTTACAAAAATAAAATGTTACGAAGTCGATAAAAAAAACAAGAATAAAGTGCAATTAATAATTAAACTAATTATCAGCAGGGTTTTCTTGTTTGTGTCATAATCTAATTTCTAATAGTCTTTTAATTATAGCTTCATTTCTAATTATATTATACCTAGGGGGGCGGTACCTTGAAAATTGAAATGGTCAGGGTATTCATCATTAAAATGGAGCAGGTTAAAATTCAGACCTTGGAGACTTTAGCAGTTTTGAAGACTAAATCTGGATAGTGACTATGGTGATTTTAGGACTTTTGGAAGCCTTGGAGACTTTGGAACGTTTAGAGATGAGAGAAACGTAGGGATTTTTTGGAAACTTTGGGAAGTCTCAAAAGCTTTGGATTTTAAGAGACTTTAGGGTACTTGGAGATTTCGGAAACCTTAGGCATTTCTTCCGTGGGAGAATTTTTCGGGAAGACTGACATGAATGTTCTTGGAAGAGTTTTCTCTTTGTATTGGCCGAAAATACGAATATTTGGAAGTGAACGAATTTCAAGTAGGGGACGAATTTTGTGGGGTCAATTGCGAATGCACTGTGGCGATGAATATTGTATATTCCCTGGCCGAATCTTCCGGGAGAGAACTTTCCAGGTTTTCTCTTTTTCTTGGAGGTTAATATTCTAGATACGAATGAATTTTCCGTATGGAACAAATTAAGGGGTGTATTTTGTTGGTGTCTTTTTCAGTTTTCTAGGAGAGATCGCGTGAGCAAATTACTTCAATATCAATTTCTGACGGATTTTTAGGTGAATATTACGAGGGTGAAGGGGAGGGGGAGGGAGCATATTACCTATGAAAATTACGAAGTGGCTTCTCTGGAAGGAAACGACAGGATATGGTGGAGGTTTTTTAAACGCGAGCTTCAGAGTAAGTCTCCTCTTCGGACAAATTTTCGGAATACGACTTTTTCCGTAAGGCGATTTTCTGAGAGTTTTCGTAGCGAATTTTCTAGGGCAAGTTTCCACTTTCTCTTGAGACCAAATATTTCGCGGGGGAATGATTTTCTAGTACGCAACGAATTTTAAGGGCCATCGGAAAATTATTTATTTATTTTTTGCCTTTATTTTATTAGTTATTATTTTATTAATTCTCGGAGACCGAATTCTTTTAAAGGCGGGTTTTTCGACAAAACGCGAAAACGTGAGCAAATTTTCCAGAATGAGTCTCTTCTAACGCAGACCATTACGACGGTCTTTTTTTGGAGAACATTTGGTGGAAATTTCTAGTGGCGAATACACTTTGGTTGTTAATATTACCATAAGAATATTACGAGATGATTTTTCTTTAAAAGGAAGAGGAAATATAGAGGTAATCTTCCACATTATGCGTAAGCGAATTTGCCGAAGACGAATTTTTGCCCAGGGGATTTTCCGGGAGATTAAATCTCCTTCTCCTCTTATGAATTATGAATTGAACAGAACAAATTTTACGGAGTTCACGTTTGGCGAGCAAACATTTTGGGGAGAGTTTTCCGGGACAGCTCCCGTATGAGAATTTTCGAGGACGAGTTTTCTCTTCCCATTGGGGTGTACCTACCTATTTCCGATTTTTTTGATCGACCATTTCAAAGGAGAGTTTCAAGTGGCGAAATCCTTGGCGACATTTTTGCCCCTCATATTTCCCATTAACTTATTTTGGATCAACAAAGTTTTTTTCCAACTGTAAACACGATAGACTTCAAATGTGGGTAGGTACCGAGGTAGGTACTTATCTCAAAACTTCGTTTATACTCGAAATTTCTACTTTAAAGAACAATGAAGTTGATATATATAATTTGAGGCAAATGATTAATCTAGTCACCTATATGTGACTGGGTGCTCCGTCTTGCTGGAATTTTAGAGAGACGTAGGTGCTGCCATATTTTTGTACGATTTTACATCAGGTGTAGGTAAAGCAACTTATTGATACAATTAAAATGAATTGTAATTCTTGTGCGACAAACAATTGGGCACAAAAGTCTTTATTTACGTTCACTATCAAACTGGTACGTGATATTGATCCTGTCGATGTTGATAATGCTCCAAACAATTACCAACTCAGTTATTTCAACTTTCTGCAAATTGGATAGTAAAAGAGATCAGATCTGGAGTTTTGAATACGTGTTTGATGCATCACAAGATCTAAGTTTCTCATAATTGTTGCTCCATTCAGCTGAAATGTGGGAAACTGTGACGATCACAATACTAGCATGATCTAACGGCTCAAAAAACGCGTGATTGGGATCACATGCCCTTTTGGAGCTCAAATATGATTAGGAAAAGCGCCCCGCCACGTAATCCGCGCATTTAAAGAAGTTTTTTTAGCTCAAAACCACGTGCCTTGTTATCAGTTATCTCATTTTTTGGTAATAATAGGCGGTTATCAAAAGTTGGTAGACGTGCGGTTTTAATTCACTCTTTGTCATTACACAATCGTAAATATCCTGTTTTTCTGTGACTGTTTGAGGACAAAAAAGGAATTGAGCAACACGCTGTTTACATACAACAAAAGTGGGCCAATAATTGACCCTGAACTTCTACTGGCCCGTGTGGCGTGTCACGTAAGCTGGTCAGTTTTGAAAAAAATCGGGATGTAAGGGAAGGGGGCTAGGTAGAAAGGTAATTGTAGAGTCATGTTAATGCAAAACAAAAGTTATAAATATTAATGATACGGTTTGAGAAAGGTCAAAAATTTATCTACCACATGCCCAAACTTATCACGCCGTTGTTGCTAATTGGAAATGAAGTCTTACTTACAACATTTCTAGTCGAATTAACGGCACTCGCTGCGTATTTGGGGCAGTTTCGCTCCAAAATCTTCAGTGAACGTATCGCACCACGTAGCACTGATAATGCCATTCTCGCATTCACTTATGGCGTTTACAACACAAAACTCTGGTACCCACTTTCCGTTTTCTGTGGCGCGGGTGCTCTAGCTCCAGTAGCAGGGAGAAGTCACTGACTTAAGCCTCGTTCTTATTTGCCCACTGCTCCCTCTTCAATCCCAGAAGTATTTGTATTCGCTATCTCTCTTACGCGTTTATCTTCACCGTGGCCGTCGACCAATCGGATTCGATGAGCGTTAGGCGGCAACTTTGAAATTCAAATGAGTCGTTAAGTGCGCAGTAAACGTCAAGGTCTGCGTTAGGTAACTTTCTTGACAATTTACCGAAAAACAGAAAATAATTACCTTTCAACTAATTAAAATGGCACTTTCATGAAAACAAAAATTTGCATTCGTGTATTGTTTGTTCAACGTCCGCTTCCGAGACCGATGGTAACCTTTCTGTTTGCAGTAAAAGGAAAAATGGGCAAACAATGTGAACTACCTAAACGTGGAACACCTGGTGGGGCGGTTTAAAGGCATATGGCAACGGTGCAGCCGTCGTTTAGACGCCGTCAAAGCCGATCTAATTGGGGTTGTGTATGTAGGAATTTAAGAGTGTTCTTCCCTTTTACACTCTGAATTTTCTGTTTTAAATCAATTTTTTTTCAATTTTTTTTCAATTTTTAGCGCATTTCCACAAAAATAAAAAAAAAATGTGCTATTGTGGCCACTTTGTCCGTCCGTCCGTCCGTCCGCTAACTTTGCGACGCTACTAGTTTTTTATCTTAAGAGCTATTGTTCTACTTTTTTCGCTATTTGGTTCGTTATGGTGTCGAGTCTTGTACCAAGGAAGGAATTTTTTCTGTACCGCTTACAAAAAAAGTTATTGTAAAAAAAACAAAAAACCGTTTTTTACATGTTCCATAATTTTACACTTTTGCCGTTTATTAACGATCCTAGAGATCGTTTATAATTTTGCATTGCTATCTGTCGCCTGTCGGTTGGTCTCTCCGTCTGTTCCTTTGTCTGCCTGTCCATCTATCTGTCCGTGTGAACGATAACTTTGTTTAGAAATGTTCGATCGCTTTTACATCTCCGTTAGTTATGAACTGAATTGCATGAAATTCAATATGGGCATAGCTTTAGCCATATAATACGCAATGCCAAAAGTTGAATCGAATCGATTCAAAATTCACAGTGCCCTTTTCGCATCTCGACCATTTATAAACCGAATTGCAAACTTTTTTACTTATAAAAGTATTTGAATGAAATTTGATACATAGGCACTTGGAATAAAGGAAAATCAAACGCCAATTTCAAAATTTGGTTTTGCGCATGCGCAGTGCCAACTTTTTTATTTATGGAAGAATTTAAACGAAATTTGATACATAGGCACTTGGGATAAAGGAAAATCAAACGCCAATTTCAAAATTTGGTTTTGCGCATGCGCAGTGCCAACTTTTTTATTTATGGAAGAATTTAAACGAAATTTGATACATAAGCACTTCGAATAAAGGAAAATCAAACGCCAATTTCAATAATTTGGTTTTGCGCATGCGCAGTGCCAACTTTTTTATTTATGGAAGAATTTAAACGAAATTTGATACATAGGCACTTGGGATAAAGAAAATCAAACGCCAATTTCAAAATTTGGCTTTGCGCATGCGCAGTGCCAACTTTTTTATTTATGGAAGAATTTAAATGAAATGTGATACATAGGCACTTGGAATAAAGGAAAATCTAGCGCTAGTTTCAAAATTTTATTTTGCGCATGCGCAGTGCCAACTTTTTTATCTATGGAACTATTTAAGTGAAATTTGATACTTAGGCGCTTGGAACAAAGGAAAATCTAACATTAGTTTAAAATTTAGGTTTGCGCATGCGCAGTTCCAACTTTCTTATTTAGAAAAGCATTGAAATGAAATTCTTCTCATAAACTGAAATTGAAGTAGCACGTCAACAATGGATTGCCCATGTGCAACGCTATCTTTCATATTTGTGGGCGGATTTTTACGATTTTAACAGAAGTTGCATCTTACAAATGGGAAATGAATGCAAGTGGAAATGCGCTTTATGTAAATCGTTTACGATTACTTTTTAACTTGTTACATCTTTTCGCGTGTTTTGCACGCATTATTTTTCATTTCACGTCTTTTACACGCCTCTTTGTGCCTCTGTCACATCTCTTTCAAGTTTTTTTGGCTTCTTTTCATCTGCCTCACTTCCGTCTTGTTCACGTCCATATAGGTGAAGATCGCTTCGATACGTCAAAGGTAAAAAACGGTATGATTAAATTTTGCTCATTTGGACTACCTGCCCGTCCATCTGTCTAAATGCTACATGATCACTCCGTCTGTTTGTGTATAAGTACAATTTTTCAAATCTGTTTTCAGTCTTATGTTTATCACTACCCAGAGAAGAACTGATTAAATTTTCAGTGACCCAGGAGCTAGTTTGCTATATTTGTTACAAGGATATTATATATCTTATTTGCATCCCCTATATTTTCCCCCCTCCCTGCTTCAGATATCCATCTCACACTTTATTCACGCCTCCTTCGCACATTCTTGATAACTCTTTTATGCCTTTTTACCACCTTATTCAACTACCCTTACCGCATTATCACAGATAAATTGGGTATTTTATCTGCGCCTTTATCTTACGTCCCATCCAGCGGCGCTTCCACAAAAAAAACCGATCAGGGCATCTTTTCGAGCCCAACTACCTTCCAGTTTCCAGTATTCCATGTCGCAGATCGAGTTCAAAACAGTAACTCCCTATATCCATGCTTATGAGAACTTTTCTTCAATATCAGCAACGAGAATTCGAGACTAGTTTCTCCGAGGAGGTAACAAGGGATCCATCCGCAGCATCCCAGAAAGAAAGAGAGCTTTTTTGTAGATGGTTGCTTTTTGGCACATCAAGTATGAATTGCCATATTGCAACGAGCGAAGGGTAAAAAAGAACCAAACCAGAACACGTGCCTTAATTATTATTTGTCTTTTAAACAATGTTTATAGATATTAAACATAAAGAAATATTTAATTGTCATTTCGCTACCACTCGAACTATGAGGATGATGATCAAATTTGTTGTCCCACTGCCCGGAGAATTATCTCGTGTACCTATTATCAAACAGTCGAGTATTAAAGTGTAATTAACCGTTCTATATACCTGAACGTGAGGAGGAGTTGCTAAAACGTATTCAACGGCGTCACAAACGTCTTTAATCTTCAGGCCCGGACACATTTGCACCTCTTTCACGGTAGCTGACAACTCTGAATTCTCGAGAACCCCAGCCTCAACGAATCCCGGACTGACACTCTGCATTGTTACAATAACGCACACAAATGCGATTAAATGAAAAACTTACCGTAACCTTTATCTTGCTACCGACGGCGTTCAATTCTTGGCGAAGTGTTTCGGTTAAGGCGGTCACGCCGAATTTTGACGCGCAGTACACGTTCACATTGGGGACGTTAGGGACGTAGTGTCCTCCGGTGCTGTTCATGTGAACTATGTGACCGTCGACACCATTCGCGCGCATGATTTTGATAGCTTCCCGCGTCGCGACGCACAATGCCAAGAGGTTTGTGTCGAAGATCTCCCACCAAGCTTCCGTCTCGCCATCTAGAAGACCCTTGGCACGTGCCAAACCGGCGTTATTTATCAAGATGTGCACGACTCCCACGTTCTTCGTAGTCCAATCGAATGCGTTCAGAACATCGCTCTCTTTTGTTACGTCGGCGACTACGGGGATGAACGTTCCCTTTCTTCCTTTCAGCTTATCTGCGAGTTCGTTCAGTTTATCTTTGCGTCTTGCCAATCCCACCACCTGGAACAGAAATACTCAGTTCGAATCAATTTTACGACCCTTCATTTGTTCAACCCTGACAACAATTCATTTCATCTAAAACGCTTTCGGATCAATTCACCTTACTGCCCTGACAGGAAACTCTCAATGAACGAGGTCAACGAGTCATAATGCTTTCCGCACTAATACAAATATTACTTGACCTTTAATCCGCAATCAACGAGATGCTCAGCAAGTCCTCGGCCAATACCAGCACTGGCACCTGTCACAACTGCAACTTTATCGCTCCACCGTTCCATTTCGTCACACGCCACTTACTCGTATGGTCACGAATCAAATCCAACTTCAAATCTATGATAATTTTTGGTATGTACGTACTATTTTTAACCGATTACATAATCTGTTTGTGTTTACGTAAAAATTAAAGTGAAATGGAATAGGCGTGTATCACGTGTACATTCAGAAACGGGAAGATAGGTACCTGACGGTTTATTGTTTTATTTTCAGCTTTTTCATCGTATTTTATCTCATTTTCATCGTCATCATCAATGGTGCTCCGCCTGGCGTCTCCACTTCTCTTTGTCAGCAACTCTTCCCTCCGTCATCGCATATCCTTCTCTTCTCTTCAACTGTCTGATCATTGTCATTCTTCTTCCTCTCCTGAGATCCACCTCCAGAGTTCCTCCCCCAAAAAACATGTCCAAACCTATTACTTTTTCTTTCTTCATTCCTAACTGTATCTGACCATTTGATTTTCAGAACCCTTCTCCATAACGAACCACATTTTCAGACTTTGTATTGTTTTCTTCTCTCTCTCTCTCTCTCAGCTACTGTCCACGTTTCGCAGCCATATGTAAAAAGGCACTTCACTAATCCTTTTCTTCAATCCCAGCTCCATTTTAGTTTCTATTAATAGGAAAAAGTTTTTTTCCCGAACATTTTTGGGGTAGTCGATTTTCGCGGTGAAAAGCAAGAATTTTCTTATTTCTACCTGAGCTTCCTCTAGTTTCTTTTATGTTTCTACCTTTTTCGCGCTCTTTCAAATTCCACACCTTGCTTTTGTACAGGCTGTTTAGTACAAGAGAGGATGATTTCTGAAAGGCAGAAGGTCGAAGTTGTTTGAGGATAGGTTCCACTCCTTAAGTAATTAAAACATTTAATCAACTTACATAATTCATAGCGGTCGTCACGCAAAACAAATTCTAGTGGGACAATGACGTAATTTACGTCTGGAGGTCGATGGGTATTTTATGCGCATTCGAAAGTGCACTTCGGCCAGAAATGGATCGTTGGTATGGCAAAGTGGCGGTAGTTACCGGTGCTAGTTCTGGCATCGGGGCTGCGATCGCAGCGAATTTGGTCAATTCCGGATTGAAGGTGAGCGCAAAGTTTAGATGATGTTGCAAAAATTGGTTGTAGGTGGTGGGTATGGCGAGGCGCAAAGGGCGGTTAGATGAATTTCAAAAAAATCTGGAGGGAAAGGCGGGTCAGTTTTTTCCTGTGGAAGCCGACGTTAGTAAAGAGGGCGATATTTTCCGTGCGTTCGATTGGATAACGCAGAACGTTGGGGTCGTACATATCTTGGTGAATTGTGCCGGTATCATTCGACCAAAGGGTCTAATAGATGGAGAGACGAGTCACTGGAGAGAGATATTTGACACCAACGTGCTTGGGTTATGCGTGGCTACAAGGGAAGCGATCAAAATAATGAGGGCCAATGAGATCGATGGTCATATTGTACACATAAACAGCGTCGCAGGCCATTACGTGCCTCATTTGCCCGACATGAATGTCTATCCAGCGTCAAAATTTAGTGTAACCGCGCTGACCGAGACTCTGCGACAAGAGCTGAACGCCATCAATAACAAAATTAAAGTTTCGGTAATTTAAAACGATAATTTCCACGGGTTGCTAATCGCCATTCCTAGAGCATCAGTCCCGGTTTAGTTAAATCTGAATTGGTTTCTGGTGTAGATGTGAGATATGTCGAGGACGACGTCCTTGTTTTGAACCCCGAAGATATTGCCGATGCTGTCGCATATGTCATTAGCACCCCTCCTCACGTTCAAGTAAAGTATAGCCTTTTCCAAATGCCATTACTTCTGTCGTTTGTAGGTACACGAACTCACCATTAGACCCATAAGTCAAACGGCTTGAGAAACTGAAAGTAATAGCTGCACTAAACCGTACGAATTAACATTGATCTGTTACATTAGAGAACTGGTAAACAAGTAATTGATAAATGGATCTGCCATTTAGGTGTAATTGACAGATTGCACATACTAGATAAAATGTTTTATGTTGTACTAATTTAACTTAATCTCACTTAAATGCTTCTATGTAATTACAAAGATTGTCTCGAGGATTGTCTACTACGTCTTTCTTTTACTGGTTTTAGTTTTGATATGGTGCATGTTTGCACATTGACAGAGCCTCCTCCCAAATGGCGTTCTGGAAAATCACAATGATTATTTATTGATAAACCTTGGAGGACTCGCCTTAAAATTACAGTTCACGAAGTGGCACGTTTGTTAGTAGACCAAAGAAGGCTTATAAACGGCGGCGAGGGGCAAGTAGACAGTCAGACATAGACTACAGACAATGTACCTACTATTGTAGTGTTTTTTATTCGACAGTACTACTCTTTAACTTTTCACATTTATCCATTTCTTCAGGTTTCCGATCCTTCGATTTCCTCAGGATTCTTTAGAACCTTCCACTTCTCCTGTTCCTTCGAGTTCTTTCAATTTTGCAAAGGACTATTTGGATTCATTGTACGTTTCGGATCCTTTTGATTTTTTCCATTCTTTGTATTCTCCATATTTCTTTTCATTTCACGGTTTGTTTGAATACCTTTATGTCTTCTCCTTGGTTTCTTCCGTGCTCAAATGTTTCACGTTAAGATTCTACAAATCGATTAGATCCCTCAAATTCCTCAGCTTCCACTTCCGAGGCATCTACTCAAAGGTATTTTGACTTCCTTAAAACGATAGTGGCGACTTCCGATCTATTGTGAGGCCATCGACGTACCTACTCTACATCGCATTTTAACAAAATAAAAAAATGCATGTCCCTGTTTATATCTTTTAATGCGAGTTCATTCGCCAATGATAATTGGCAAAAAAGGAACAAAGAGATTAACTTGTACTGCGACGTTGTTGAGGTTTACCTACAATTGGATAACGCAGCATGTTGGGATGGTGGACATTTTGATATATATATATATATATATATATCGAAATTACTAGTTCAAAAGTTACAGCCCTTTGAATTCTCTTTCGAAATTAGTTTCTAGTCCATAACTTTTCATTGAGACGTCTAATCGAAAAAGTACGAACCGTTTTGGATTCTACGCACCAAAATTAATAAGAAAAAGGTAACACTGCCTTTTTTTTGGCACAAGAAAAAAATTGTCTCAGATCGACCGGAAAAAAATATTTTCTTATAGAATGTGGCCTGTAGAATCCATAATTTCAAACAGTTCCAAGATCGAGCTACTAGATCAAAAGTTACAGCCCTTTGAATTTTTTTGCCGAAATTGGTTTTTTGCCCATAACTTTTGATTGAGACGTCTAATCGAAAAAGTACGAACCGTTTAGGATTCTACGCACCAAAATTAATAAGAAAAAGTTTTTTCCCGAGAAATTTTGGTGCAGTCGATTTTTGGAAAAAAAGGAAGCCGGGAAAAAAAATTGTCTGAGATCGACCGGGAAAAAAAAAAACATTTTCTTATAGAGTTTGGCCCGTAGAATCCATAATTTCAAACAGTTCCAAGATTGGACTACTAGATCAAAAGTTACAGCCCTTTGAACTTTATGTGTATATATATTATATATATATATATATATATATATATATATATATATATAGATATATATATATATATATATAAAATAATAGAAATGCATAACGACCTGTACAGTATAACAAACAAACATGATTCAGGTAACGGTACGTACTATATGGTCTAAGAAGGGTACATATAAAAACAAAGCTTGGAGCACTCTACGCTTAAATAACAAACATTAGCATAATTCAAATAAGTATTAATAAATTTTGACATGAAATTCAAAGATTGGTGGTTAGTGCAAGAAAGAATAAAATGATTTCTACCTGTAAATTCACTTTTCAAACAAAATAAACATTGAAAAAACCGGCCCTCCGTTACTCGAGAGCTTGGATCAGAGACTTGCTATAACTAGACTGCGCTTAACGTATCTAAGGTGTTGTCGACACAGTATGCAACACACAATGCACCGCGGGGCAAAAATCGCTGAGATGATATGCAATATAATGAAATAAGCTGTTATTTTAGTTAAGGCGCCTATGAACTGAATCTGAAATGACCTATAAAAGGACAAAATAGTTTATAAAGGATACGGTTTTACAGTTGCTTTGGAAATTAGGTCGATGTTGGATATTGTAGGAAATATAGTACACATTAATCCTACGGATTTTTATTTTCGATAGTTATCATATTTTTTGAAATAATTAGAGTCGTTGATAAAACGAGCGACTTTCCCATTCACTTAAAATAACGTACAACTATTATTCGACATCCTTTACCAGCAAGACAACGGCAATACCTATTTGCCTATTAGGTATAGACGTAA
The DNA here is from genome assembly GCF_008802855.1 of Photinus pyralis. Classification (NCBI taxonomy): domain Eukaryota; kingdom Metazoa; phylum Arthropoda; class Insecta; order Coleoptera; family Lampyridae; genus Photinus; species Photinus pyralis. The sequence continues at coordinate 652,219 of NW_022170250.1, forward strand.
ATAAGTACTTACTGGTACTAAGTATATTTCAGGTTTGGTTACAAGAAAAATAGCTAAGTCTGTTAAATGTTCCATATGTGCAGATGCGATATTATTCGCATCAGAGAGTCATTCAAAGCTTTTAACTAGAAAAAATCTTGGAGGATTGTTGCACGTATCAAGCGATGCATTAAAAATTTGTCAAATTGCTGAAAATGTGTTCAGGTTTTTCATTCAATCCACACCACACCGCGTTGTAAACAAAATGGTTATCAGCAGTCTAAGAAAAATAAATAACAGTTACAGCCCATTTGGGTTTTTGGATAGGCATATATTGAATCAAAATCCGCTAAATAATCATATCTTACTACTTACATCTTTAGTTTTAAGAGTATATTTTCCCATACGTGTTCACCACCAAAATACACATATAAATCAAATTAGGACTAGAGTAAGGCAGTTATATACCAATTTAGTTCAAATAAAATACCAATAAATTCGATTAAAACAGTTAACAGCTATATGTTATCTTTTTTTGCTACTAAAATTTAGAATAAACATGGCTAAAGCAAGCTACAGAACGTACGTCTGCCCCGCGATGAACAGTTGGTTGCCTATCCTATCTTGACAACAGGCGTTTATAGTAAAATCTACGTTACGCGCGGTCTAGTTATAACAAGTCTCTGGCTTGGATCGTTTCGTTTTAGACAAAAAGTGATGAATGCGGTTTTTCGCGATCTTTCTTGAATCGTATGGTCTTTAAACGTATTTTACCGATCTTTTGCGTTCCACTTTTTGCCCAAACTTATAAGGTGGCAACTAACCGTGTAGAAAGGACAATGTGTGACTCATCTTCGCTTCGTTGTCGGTCTCAACTGTATAACATAGGTATGCGAAATTAGACTTCGCACCTCCATTATACAAACAATGTATGTTCAATTGACTGTTTCAATAAATATGCTAGGCCGGAAATTTACATTTTGTGTAAAACATAATAGTTAATATAGATAACATGGCTTCTATCATTTGCCCATCATGAATCGCTGGAATGGTAAAGTGGCTGTTGTTACTGGCGCAAGTTCTGGAATTGGTGCTTCCATTGCAACGCATTTAGTCAATTCAGGATTGTTGGTGAGGGTTCAGGGAGGATGTTAACATTTGTACGTGCAACAATGTATTATAGGTCGTGGGCGTGGCAAGGCGCAAAGATCACTTGGAGGAATTGCAAAAGAAACTGGGAGAAAAATTTTCCGCTGTCTTTGCTGATGTTGGGAACGAAAAAGATGTTTTTAGACTCTTCAGTTGGATAACGCAAAATATTGGTGTTGTGCATGTATTAGTTAATTGCGCCGGTGTTTTTCGTCCAAAAGGACTTTTGGATGGGGAAACGAGTGACTGGGTGGAAACGTTTGACACTAATGTAGTTGGACTGTGCGTCGTAACAAGGGAGGCAGTCACAATAATGAGAGCCAATGGAGTTGACGGACATATTGTTCATATAAGCGGTCTTGCAGGCCATTACGTCGTTCCTCTGCCCTATATGAATGTGTATTCGGCCTCCAAATTTGGCGTAAGGGCTTTAACTGAAACCCTTCGACAGGAGCTGATCGCCTCAGGTAGCAAAATCAAAGTTTCGGTACGGTGCAACGATGTGTTTATGTTCTCTTACCTAGTACCTTGTCTAACTTTCAGAGTGTTAGTCCGGGTTTCGTATTATCAGAAATGACATCGGGTGAAGGAGCAATATGTTATCAGGACGGTACATCTATTTTGGCACCCGAGGACGTCGCCGAAGCGGTTTTGTATGTCTTGGGATCTCCAGCTCACGTTCAGGTAACCATATTCAGAACTGCAAGCTGACTTATATGAGTATCTCACAACAGGTTCACGAACTTATCATCAGACCTGTTGGCCAAATCTTCTAATCAATGTAGAAACAAGAAACTTTTAGTAATAAAGATAAAATTAATAGATATAGTTTTTCTCGTAGATTGAAAATTTACATAATTGTCGTTTTGTTCCATCACAACTTACTGGTACAATATATGTTTGGTTATACTTGATAAGAACTAACAATTTGGCCGGAATTGTTTCATCAACGTTCTCCGTTTCTCTGGACTTCGGCAGATCAGTGTCTTTACTATGCTATCTTCTGCAAATTAATGGCATAAAACGTTTTCAGATCAAAATCTTCGGATGTTGCGATTTTTTTGATATGATGCTTGTTGTCCTTGCTTGTAGGGGTTAGGATGCTAATTTGGTGAACAAAGTGGAATGCTTAAAGCCACTAATTCCCCCTCCACGTTGAAATAAAATGTGGCAAAACAAGAAATTAGGTGTATTTGACAAGTTTCTAAGACCAATACATTTTAAGTGCTACTACGTTCTTAACTTATTCCTGGAGGACACTAAATGTTTTCACCGATAGGTCGGATCATTAACTCTTGGACCTACAATTGGGATTAGTAAACTACCTACACGAACTTCAAGGCCCAACTCACGTGAGCATGAGGAGGTGTCGATAGCACGTATAAGGTGGCATCCGCAACATCCTCTGCCAAAAGCTTTGGAGCTTTCGCAAAGAAATCCCTCAAGTCTTCATTGTGCAGAAGACCAGATTGGAATTCGGTCTCGATTGGTCCTGGACTGATACTCTGAAATATTCCAGTTACAAACGCACCGTTTTAAGGCGTAGGTATCTACCGTAATTTTGATTTTACTCTCGATGCTATTGAGATCCCTTCGAAGAGTCTCGGTGAGGGCGGTCACCGCAAACTTGGTTGCCGGATAAACGTTTAAATCGGGCACATTCCCAATGAAATGGCCCAGTGCGCTGTTTATATGTATAATCTGTCCGTCTATCTGATTGTCGATCATATCGCGTACAGCCAGTTTGGTGGCAATTGTGAGACCGAGGACGTTGGTTTTGAGCACCTCCATCCAATCTCCTGGATCTCCGTCGATCAAATTCGACGATGTGGCAATTCCGGCGTTGTTAATGAGCACGTGGATGGGTCCCAAATTATTCTTGACCCATTCGAACGCCGCCACGATCTCCTGTTCCTCGGTGATGTCGCATTTAAACGCGTACAATTTGCCCGACTGGTTTTCAAGGCGATTAGAAAGTTCGTGAATTTTTTCTTCACGACGCGCAAGACCCACGACCTTAAAGAACGAATCACCTTTATAAACATGTGAAGACGTTATTACAAACCTTCAGGCCGTTCTTCACCAACGCTTCTGCAATTGAAGCACCACACCCTGCACTCGCACCTGTGACAATTGCAACTTTGCCGATCCATTTCTCCATACTTAGCACCATGTTGAGTGATTGCGCGTTTTCTTGCTTGTAGTTATCCTTCCCTTGCTTGGTTTATTTTATATTGTGACACACTTATCGGAGATAGTTAGACCTCACACCTCAAAATTGCTCGTCAGTTATTCATTTGGAAAATGTTGCGGTTACTAAATGAATATCCCTATTACATATTTATAATATAATTAGTAAAATCATTATCAATTTTGGTTGCTATATGCATAGTATTCGGCTGTTAATTAGAGGCTTTTGTTTTATTTTAATTGTAATTTAATACAAAACTCGTCAGTAAAATGTCATTACCTGACTCGGAAATTAAAGCACTCGGCCCCAAAGGGGTCTCGCACTTCAATATTTCCTCGCCAGTAATGTATCATTTTCCTGACTTAAGTAAATAACTATTGTGGGATTTTGTAGCACCTGCTGCATAAACAACGATTCCAACGTGATATTAACACAAATATACAGTGTGTAAAGCGATGGGGTACACAAGAGGAAATTTTTTTAAATATTGATTCATGAAAAAAAATTATTTTTCATATTTTTTTGCTTGCTTTGAAAGTACCAATACAAGGCACGTATCTACTACTATATTTATTGATACATGTTGAAATACACCTTTTTCAATATTCCTGGTATACTACAGAAATATACAATGTTATCTGGGTTCTAGTTTCTTCTTGCCTCCGCGGTAAGGGCCTGCAAGCTCTGGAAAAAAAGCGAATACGCACGGCAAAGCATTTATCAAATATTGAGACGGACTCTGGATTTGTTCCGTGAGTTTTAATGTCCTACTAGAGCTTTCTATACGTTTTCCAGATTATCATAGGCTCGTCTTGAGAAGGCATCAGGCAATAGAGTGGGCATACGGAAAAATTACAGAGCAATTGAGAACTTTTAAACTCTTTTGGATCGCACTGCTTGACCATTTCTGTCCTTTTTTCAGAGGTTTTTATGATGTCCTTTTAGATTAGTTGCGCCACACAACCGTGCAAAGGACTTGAAAGCTCTGGAATAAATGTATAAAACGCTTTGCAAAAGATCTAAAAAGCTGCGAACGGCATTGGAAAGGTCCAGCATGCCATATGGAATGTTCTTTCAATTAAGCGATTGTTACATATTTCTTATAGCATTAAGTAGGTACCTATTTTGACTTGAAGGGGTCCTTGGGAAGTATTTTAAACACATTAAACAACCTTATACAGTTGGGACAAAAAAGTCCGCGTCGCCCCCCTCCAACCACCATAACTTTTGAACTGTTTTATGTTACCATAGAAATTAATTGAAACGGTGCTACACGAGATAATTCTTTATTTTTTGACTTGAATCTGACAAATATCAGGTTAGATCTAAAATTAAGTGTTAGATGCTAAGGTGAAAAATAGGTACCTCTGGAAACTAAGTCCATATCAAGAAATCAAATTATAAATTGGCCACCATTGAAGTTTAGTTTCAACAGAAAAAATCTAAGAGAAAAGTTAGCAAGTTACGTATCTTACTCAAATTTAAAATGAATAGGTACCTACTTAATATTAGGAGGACAATCTATAGTGGACTTGGATGATAATAATAATAATAATAATGTTTATTGTGAAAAACACAAATGGTAGGAATTCAGCCAAAGCTGTTCTTCCACTCCACCAGCAAGTACAGATAAATTACACTAGGTAACTTAATTTTAGTGCAATATAAAAAGAAAGAGAGGATAAACTATAATAACAGAAAGATAACTTACAAATAATTTTAAATAGATGTAAATGAAATAGTTAAGTAAGTATAATATCGTTGAGTCAAAGTTATTCAATGGTATAATTCAATCATTTGGGGTTGCAAAATATTTGTTTAAAAATCAAAAAAAAATGAATATTTCTGAAAGATTATAACTTGAAAAGCTGGTAGAAGTGACCAAAATTACGCTACTTTGATTATATTAGGAGACACCTCTTTGATAGAAACAGGAAACAAAAATTGATTTGTATTGCACTACAACGTAATCTAATCATTAATTACAGTATAGTTAACAAGTGATATTAATGTACCTAATCTTTATACCATTCACTCACCAACATAAGGAAATTAAAAATACTTTTTATTTTATACATTATTAACATACATAGAAATAGATATAGAAAATGTTTGGCATTATTTCATTAAGGCACTTAACATTTAATGTAATTATAGACATTAGCTTACATTTTAATGGAAGCCAATATTGTAATTTTCCGTTCAATTTGCTGTATCACAGAATAAACTGTTACAAGAAGGCACACCGGCTTGTAAGAAGAATTCCCAAAGAAATACCATTAGTAAAAGAACGGAAATGTGCAAAATGTACAATAAAAGAAATTAATCCACCTGCCCCTATTGTTTCTCACTTGGTTTCTCAGTTTTAGGCGAATCATCACTTTTACCAGTGAGGGACACTAAAAAAGGGTTCAATGATAAACAAACAGACAAGATAAGTACAAACATACCAATAATAATGATAAGAATGGCAACTCCAATTACACCAAGTATAATCATCATCTTCATATTTTTCCACCAATATTTCTTGTGTAGCCTCTGAGCTTGCTGTTCAAATCTCTTTCCACCCTCCTGGAGGGCATCAGCTCGACTGTCCAATTCAGACAGTTTTTGATCACGTTCTAGGACCTTCTCTACATTCACTCTCATTATACCAACCACCTCGTTGACCTGGTCCTGCGTTTGTTCGAGCACCGTCTTTTTACCTGGCATCGCGTTTTGACTTCCTGATGGATTATCCATATTTTTTCACCGACTAATTAATTTTGACGTTATGATAATAGGTGAGCGACCACCAAACGATGTCAAATGGATCTCTATTATTTCTTATGTAACCAGGAATTAATTAAATTTTTTGTAGGTAATTACTTACAGGATTAAAAAACTTAAATATATGAAGACGTCGATAGAAAATAGAAATGTTACTTGACTTGTCACGTAGAAAATTATAAATAGAACAGAGGGCGTTATTTTCGACAGTCAATTATCATACTGTAGTTCATAATTTATACAACAGTGGCGTAACATGCTTAATACAGAAATACCCGCATTGCGTGTTGGCTGAAATCATTTCTGGTATGCATCGCAATCAACTGATTTTTTTTTTATTCCATACATTTTTTATTAGCTTAACACTCTTATCAAACTGATTTCTAATTTGTAGCGCCACTGTCGCTTAATATATTTTTTATTATACCGGAATAACAATCTCCGTTTTAAACACTCAAATGCGTGCGAAAAAATGCCTGGGGTTGAAATAAAAAATCTTCTTAGATCGCTTTCTGTAAATGCAGAACATTTCTTTGGCTTGTACCTATCCTTTGGTTGAAGCTGTCACAAATGCGCGTAATTTAGGGCATGTTTCCAAACCTGTTCTCTAGCCTGTTCTATTTTTTAATCGCAGCATTGTTTGAAGTTGTGAATGAATGCACCAAAAGGTAGAAGTTTTAAATTGCCATTTCCTTCATATATTCCAACATTATAGATGCATTTAAGACTTTATTCGTAAGTAACTTCCTATTCATCCATCGAAACAGCTTTTCATATTCTTTATAATAGGCTTTGCTGGATTTGGATTTTATACCTACCAACGTTTAGTTTGATTTTTATAAGCAAACGTCAAGTGACATTTCCATGGAAATCGTGAAATTACGAACACCCAGCCCACTTAATTAGACATGTATTCGAGTATAACGTCAATATTTATTTATTTATTTGCCATTAAACTCGTTGCGCGTGCTTTAAAGACTTGATTATACACATATCTTAATATACTATTTAAAATTGTCAACTCTTATCAAGATTATATGTTTCTCTACACCGATGGCTCAAAAACGAATATGGGTACTGGATCTGCCTTTTCTACTGATGACGCTGAGTATGAGTGGTCAATGGGAATCCACGCATCTATATACACAGCTGAACTGTATGCAATTTGGCAAGCTCTCCGATATTGCGAATTGCATACAGATAAAAATAAATTTGTTATTATAAGCGATTCACTGAGTTCTTTAGTCAGTTTGAAAAATCCATATTCAAAACATCCATTAGTACAGATGATACTATCAACACTGAAACATCTTGCAAACCTTGATATCCTTGTTACATTCCTATGGGTCCCTAGTCATGTAGGTATAAGCGGCAATGAAAAAGCTGATCGTGCTGCACATCGAGCAGCTATAGAAGCGGGAAATGATACAACAGATAAGGTCTGGATCTCTAGTTCTAGCGACATTAACAAATATCTGAAAAAGAAAATAAATGTATCATGGCAACAAACATGGCAACAGTACAATACTCACCTAAATAGAGTTCAAATGACAATTAATGGGTGGAGAGCACCATTATCACTTCCTAGAAAAGACATCACCGTTCTACATCGGTTAAGAATAGGACATACAGCAATAACACACAAGCATTTATTAACAAAAGACCCACCCCCAGTGTGTGCCAACTGTACAGTACCTACCACTGTTGAACATATTATATGTATATGTCAACTATATGCACCTTTACGTCAAATGTACTCGATATTTGATAACTTACCTGATAATATAAGAAACAAAGAAAACATAAATAATCTTCTACAGTACCTAAAGGCTGCGAATCTCCTTGAGAAGCTGTAATAATGAACTCTAGATGGCGCCAAAGACCTCAGCAGTTAATGCGCCGTAATTTATATTAAAAAAAATTATAACACTGCCATTTTAAACCGCTTCTAAGACTCGTTTGATAAGTTATCTATAAAATTCATTGTTTCTTATAAAGTTCGTCGTCAATGCTTAAAGTACGCTGCTTAATTTTTCGTACCTAATGTTGTTGATTCTTATACTCGCTCTCTTCGGTCGCTCGGATTGTCTTCAGCAAGTACCCTTGTATTTAGCATTAATTTTCGAATTTCAGTTTCTCGTGTAAATTTTTTTTGTATGTAACAAAAGGTAACGTACTCAGTTTTAATTGCATTCTTCGTTTTATTGTAAATTAGTATTGACTTCAGCTGGTTGTAACTGACCCTTGAATTGGGTTGTTATTTGCGATTTTCACAAGATTTAAAGTTTCTTTTGATGTGTTTGTGATTGGCCATTTGTTAATTATTTTCCCCCATGCAGAGGTAAATGCCGAAGTTATAAAATTACTTAGCGGCATTCATCTCGAAGTTTTGTTTGGTTCCTCTTCAACATTATGCGGTTAGTGGCGGAAATTCCGAAATGCATTCACAGCTACTCGGGATGGCGCAGTTAGGAAACCGTATTAGGTGTGCGTCTTTTCCTTTGTACTTCTGTAAATCGCAAAGTATTTAAGATATTAATAGTCATTTACTTAAGCCTCATGTCTGATAGGTCATCAGCGATAGCCTCCGAGTTGTTTGTACCACATCAGACACTGTTACTAGAAATGCAGGCTGAAGATAACTTAACAGCTGTACTTTATGGCGTTGGCGATCTTCGTTTGGTAAGAAAATGTAATAGCCGAAACAATAAGTGCCACTTATCCGTCCCCTTTAGGAACAGCGACCAATTCGTGAACCTAAAGATGACGGTATGTTGACCTCTTAGACTATGACTGTAATTATCCGTTTCTAGAGGTTTTGCTTAAAATTGATGTCGTGGGGATATGCGGATCTGACTTACAGTTTGTATACAATGGGTACATCGGGAGTTTAACCGTTGACAAACCGGTGGTTCTGGGTGAGTGGAAATGAAATTGCTGTGAAACTAATGAGCATTTCAGGTCATGAAGTTTCCGGAACTGTTTGGAAGGTTGGAAGGATGGTAAAGAATTTGAAAAGAGGTGATAAAAATGGTTTCACTTGAGCCGTGTTTCTGTAATTGATTGTTAGGTAATCGTGTAGCTGTTGACCCTGGAGTGGAGTGTGCTAAATGCCGTTATTGCCGTGAAGGTCGAGGTAACCTTTGCATTAATTCCATGTTCGCTGGTGCGGCAAAAGTCGACGGTTGCTTGAGTCGTTTCTACACCCATCCAGCTAATGACTGCTATAAGTGAGTTCACCGAGTGTCTCGATTGGTCAGGTCTGTGTCTTTTTAGGTTGCCAGATCACGTATCTCTTGAGGAGGGTGCTTTCCTCGAATTAATTTCTGTTGGAATTCACGCCTGTAAGAGAGGCGGTGTTGGTTTCGGGTCTGTAGTGTTAATACAAGGTTCTGGATCGCTTGGTTTGGTTACTCTATTGGTATGCCGAGCGTTTGGAGCCTCGAAGGTAATCATGACAGGTGTGTACATCTAAGTACTTGTAGAAGAAGTACACAGTTTTGCTGATTATAGATTACCTACAGTCGCGACTGGACAAGGCAAAAGAGTTGGGGGCGGACCTTATTGTTCAAGTCCATCCCAATGACATAGCCGAGGTGGTAAACCACAGGATCATATCAGCTCTTGGTCACCACGCAAGCATTTGCATCGATTGCGTAGGAACCGAATTAACAATGTCCCTTGCATTAAAGGTCACTGCTTCGGGGGGCATAATCGTCCTAGTTGCGGTCGGTGGGGGACCTACAGTTAAAATACCGATAACGGAGGCAGTAATTAGAGAGATAGACATTCGTGGTGCTCGCCACTACATTAATAGGTAGCACCTCCAACAAAATTACCTTCGAGTGACTTTATTTTTACAGCTACTCCATTGCACTTGACATGGTGGCAAGCGGAACGATTGATGTCAAACCTCTCATAACCCACCATTACAGATTGGAGGAAATATTGAAGGCACTTAACACATCCAGAACACGCGAGGGGGATGCCATCAAGGTCTTTGTACATACAAATCGCGATTGGGTTTGTTGAACAAACGAAAGGATGTAGCCGCTTTGGTGGAATTGAAATATATCGTTATACCATTGAATAAAGAATTATTCAATGGTTATACTGAGGATAGCTAGGTCAATGAATCGCAGCTTTCTAAATAAATCTTTTATCTAGCTTTATAAACTATTCCAAATGTGTGTCAAAGAAAATTGCATTTATACAGGATTCAAGTGTAGCTCTTCACCAGTAAGGAACCAATAATTATAAAGCCTCATCTTTCGCAATGTGCTATCCTTTTGACACTGAAGGTCCTGACGTTATCTATAAGACTTTCCTAATTGCTTCTATGAGTAATACTCGTGCTGTACAGCGTAGTGACTAAACAAGATAATTAATCTACGTCTAGCTGCCTAAAGTTACCATTTATGCCCAAAAATTCATTTTCAGGCAATTTCACCGGACGAAGCTCTTCGTTGACCCTTAATGCTTGTAAATGTTCAAGAAGTGGTTTCAATTGTATAAGTTTCATTTTCCAAATTTCTAAAAATTTTGAAAATTATCGGCTACTCCCCAAAGATTCATACCTTGGTACTCTAATAATGATTTCTGCGTTCCTCCAAGATCTGACGGAAGATAGCACTTGGGTACAGCCTCGTGGAGCGATTCCAGGTTCTGATGTGTCTGAACCTAATAATTAGTTAACTTTTAAGACTTTACAGCGGAGGGAAACCTACCCGGCTCATTATTTTCTCCTTGAAATACTTCGAGAACATTGCCACAGCAGACTCGATGAAGGTGGGCGCGTTGATGATGTGTATACCTTCTATGCTAATCTTGTACAGCTTCTAAAATGGCTTCAGTGCTAATGTTTAGAGCGATAGGTACCCACCTCCATTAAGTAGTTCATCTTTTTTAAAATCGTGGGTGAAATCTTCAGTACGTGGCCAATTGTAGTACCCTGAAGATCGTAAATGTAGATATCACTCAGGCAGAAATCCTCGCGCAGTCTGACTTCAATAATATTCATCAAGTAACCCAACGTATCGATCACGTCAAATTTTTCGACATTCGCATCCTTCAGCTTGAAGCAGATTATTCTACTAAACGCCGCCGTTGGCTTTGGAAGAGGAACCAAATAACTGAAATTTCTAAAAGTAGTAGAATAACGATTTTGCGATCATCCTTCTTACACCGTTTGTGTAACGGATCTCACTCGTTCGCCGCAAGGGCCATGGCCGTAAAATTCGGGAAGCAACGTACGTACCGAAAAGTAGACGTCCAATTTCGACTTGACCGCCTCGACGTGAAATTTGTTCGTGATCAAGAACCGTTCGATTAACTCGTCCACTGATCAATCAGTTACAAGTCAGTCATCACTTTTGCGACTCACCTGGTAGCTCCGGTAGATGGGGTTGTTTCCGAAACCATTCCTTAACCTTTTCAACATCGATCCTAGCGGCTTCCTCGGTTCGACCGTATAGTTCTAGAACTTTCGGTCGCCAGCCTTCTACCACTTCCAATACGACGATCTTCGACATGGTAAAGAAGAATGCGAGTTTCGCACCCATAAAATTTACAAGTTATTTATGGTAATGGAACTTCCGTGTACCTTGTTTGATGCGAGATAAAGGTAATTGTGTGTGAAGGATATTGTCACTGGCGTATTGGGATCAAATGACACAATATCTAATGCGAGACCCTCGTTTAGACCAAATAAAATCGTCGATAGAAAGTTTATGATAAGAAATACACGGCATTGCAAACTATATGAATAAGCAAATTTTGACGTGTGTCAACCCATTTTTAAATGGTTTAAATTAGTACTTTTTTATCTGTTAAAACCCTATACCAAGGGGAAAATTGACATTTCCATAAACAGAAATGTCTGCTACTGAATTTCGAAAAACCTGAAACCCAGTTTGTTCCTGATTCAAATCGTCAACAGTCATTAAAAATTCACTTTCAACGAGTAGTCCAATTTACCAGGCAATGCAGAAGGTCCAATTGTATTGCATAAGACGTTCCTACATTCAATTTTCCGAAATGCTTCTACCTTTCAAACGAGAAAATATACTGTAATTTGGAGAAAACTTCGACTCGTCGATATTTGGAATTTTTACATTATATAAAAACAGGAGTCGGATCGTTTTGGGGATTTTGGATAGTACTTTATGCTTAAAGTCAATTTAACATTCCTGAAGAGATCGACCCACGGAAATTTATTCCGTGAACAAATTTGTATATCAATAGAGGTGAATAATGCGAGCAAAACATTATAAAAATTTAATGTTAAGCCTACAATTTTCTATAACGTACAAAAAAACAAATTTGTTTTATTATTTATTAAATGTGTTAAAACAGACCTAACCATGAATTGGTTGACCTGAGTCCTGAGATCTTTATAACAAAAGAACTCACCCCAGCCCAAACTAAAATTCACTTTCACTAACAACAATCTCAATCTGTATGGATTAATACCTTAATGGCATTATCTTCACGGGTTGTTGCTGTATTGAAGGCCTTTTGTACTTCGTCAATTTTGTAATGGTGGGTTATTAAAGGTTTGACGTCAATTGTTCCAGTAGCCACCATTTCTAACGCCTCATGGTAGCTGAAATAAAAGCACATAAATTAGAAAAAAAAAACACTGATAAAATGTGATTTATATTCCAAAACGTGATGAATATTGGCGATAAGTCTTTTTTCCAAATTTATATCTAAGAATAAAGCTCACTCGTAATTGTTATAGTGATGATTGCCACGGATATCTATCTCTCGAATTACTGCTTCGGTTATTGGAATGTTAACTGCAGGTAGACCATGAAAACCAACTATCACTGCCACACCACCAGAGGCGGTTGCTCTTACAGCAACAGTGATTGTTAGTTCGCTACCCACACAATCTATGCTAGTGGTAGGGTCACCAACGAGTGCAGATATTACTTTTTGCTTAACAACATCGGCCGAATCTCTTGGATGAACCTGAACAATAAAGTCCGCTCCTATTTCCTTGGCCTTGTCCAACCTGGCCTGTATGTAGTCTGCAACCATTAAATCGTGTAACCATTACCCACGGCAACCACAAACCTGTCACCAAAACCTTTGAAGCGCCCAGTGCTTTAGACACTAACAAGCTCATCAAACCAACAGGTCCAGCTCCCTGTACCAAAACCACGGATCCATGTCCAACACGACCTTGCTTACACGCATGAATTGCAACTGAGACAAGTTCAACTAAAGCACCTTCCTCGAGTGAGACGTGGTCCGGCAACCTACAATACCATCAAGAGTGGCCAAAATTCAATCGCTCACCTATAGCAAAAATCGGCGGAGTGCGCGAAATAACGACTCAAGCAGCCGTCAGACTGTAGCGTCCCTGCGAACACTGCGTTAACACACAAGTTACCTCTCCCGCTACGGCAGGGATCACATCTGAAACAATGAACTCCAGGATCCACAGCGACACGATCACCTATCGACTAACTACAAGAACCAGTTCACAAAACGCCTCCCCTCACCTTTTTTTAAGTTAAGCACATTATTGCCAACTTTCCAAACAATTCCGGAAACTTCGTGTCCTAATATGTGCGTTAAGTGCAATTCCACAGCAATGCCATACTTACCGAGTACTGCCGGTTTATCAACAATCTTAGGTCCGATACGTCCGTCGTTCACTAGATGCAAGTCCGATCCGCAAATTCCAACAACGCAAATTTTCAACAAGACTTCTACAACGGGAAACACTAAAAACTATCTTTAACATGAAAACCTACCGTCATCTTTAGGTTCGGAGATGGGCCGTTTCTCCTAATGTTAAACGCGGAGTAATTCGCGTCAACTTTGGCATTTTTACTTACCAATCGAAGGTCTCCAGCTCTGTAAAGTACAGCGGTGATGTTATCCTCGATCTGCATGTCTGACAACTGGATAAATTCTGCGTGGTCTTTGCGTTATCAAAGTGAAGGGGTTATCAAAGGTGCAGGGAGTTTGTTTTGGTGAGACTGTTCGAAATAATACTTGTGTTGTAACTTTTGAAATAATGATTTTAAGCTGAAAATCAGCCCTGTGATGTATCAGCAACGTTAAACTTAACGTGCAGGTTATCTGTAGAAAACGTTATACTAATTAATACCGCAAAATAACGTTTTTTGGCAAATAACCTGCACGTTAAGTCTGACGTTGCTGATACATCACAGGGCCGAATCTCTGGTCTCATTTGAAGCTTTCGGGTTTAAGTCGCGCCAGCATGGCCCACAACTCTGTGGAAAAAGTGCATCTTGAGCTAGTCCGTGAAGATCCGTTATGGCGCGACCGATCCGTCGAAAGTCGGTACCTAACTTTAAAGGTGCGTCGTAGAAATGTATTTGACAAATCCTAACAGAAACGCTCACCACGATGCGTGAATTTTCATTCAGGAAAAAATGAAAGCACTGTATGGGACATTACCAAGAGTTAAGAAGAAAAATGATGGGTTAATCTCGATGTGTAGGAAGATAAGAAGCAAAATCAGGATCGACGAAGAGTGGCTCTGGTGAAGATGAAATCTTCAAATCCGATTGGTCGTTCACTCGTTCTATATCGCCATGGCTACATTTTTAGACTCGAGTCTTCAAAACCAACCTCTGCATTTTTCTTTCAAAAATTCCCCTTATGTAATGGTTTTGTCCGTCTGTCCGTATGTTCCTCGTCTAACTCGAGTAGGAAAATAGACAGCGATGTCAAACCTTCCCCAACAGATTTCTACGAGTTTCCAAGATCAGTGCTATTGAGTATAAGCCGAATTAAAAGTCTGGTTTCCGAATACGACCAGAGTGACAAAAAATTCCCCTACATTGAAAATCGTATGCGATTCTTCGTATATTGTCTATTATATTGAAAAATTTGGTCTCGGGGTTCATAAGGAATATAATAATACATAGAGATACAGTTTTCAATCGGAAACCTGTCTGTAGTTATCGGTTTTTTTGCACCACGATAATGCCGTGACTAAACCGTCAACTAAAAATTAACATTGAAGTTTCCTTCCTATTCTCCTTCATCCATCCACGTATCGACTCATGTCGTCTTTGTTGCGTCAGTTGCCACGGCTACGTTTTGTCAATATACGACGCAATTGCAAATTGACGTGATGTGTGCGTTTCGAAATCTAGACCAAGAAAATGAAGAATTTAACAATTTCATGCACCGTGTCAACGATGTCAACAACATCGTGCAGAAAATGAGCTCAAACGATCCCGCTCTCCGCGAAATCGGCTCGAAGGAAGCCGACCGTTATCTGAACAACGAGAAGAGCATCCTCTACGAGAATATTTGCGAGGAGACGGTCAAGCTAAGGGTAACCAATGACCGAACAGTCATCAACCAGAGGGCGCTAAGAGACGAGAAATTGGATGAGAACACCATGTCACAAGGTTAGCTGGATGCCACATTTCTGCAGTCACTTTTGGTGAAATTTCAGAGACCTTTATGAACGAAGTCTCACGCGACGCCGACAAAAGGTATAAGGATCGACTGATTCGGCAGGAGAAGGCAGATACATTGAAAGTTAGAGCAACTAAAGCGTTCAGAAGAGGAGAGTTCGAGAAGGCAGTCACGTTATACTCACAGGCAATCGAACAAATAAGGGATAGCTGCATGCTGTACACAAACAGAGCGCTGGCGTACATAAACCTCAATTTCTACGAAAAGGCAATCGATGATGTCGAAAGGGCATTAATGTTAAACGAAGGTTCGCTACGTGCAGGTCTACTGTTGGCGAAAGCCCACTTTCTGAAAAACGATAAAAAGAAATTTTGGATAGCGGTTGAACAGGTGAAGGAGAAGAACCCGAAACAGATTTCTTTTATAAACGGTAATTCCTTTTCCTCGGGGAACATAAACCGGTACAGTGTGTTTCAGAGTATATTGAAGAACTGGAGTCACAGAAAAACGTTGCTACCAATTGAAGCATTAAAATAAAATCGATTTTTATCATAACGATGAATTGTATATTGTTCAAGAACACCCCTAATTCTAAATTATTTCTAATAAATTCATTCATTCTGATTTCTGTACCCCAGTACTGTTGATGGCGAACTCCAACTCATCAGGTTCTATTCCTGTAGCAGCTTCACATTTTTACGTGACATAAAATTGCAAAATGATTGAACTGCCCACATTTATTGTAGTTTTTCTCAAACGCGGGACATTCACGAACTGCATGAACAGAGCGGCAACCTCTATCCCTTCCGGGATAGGACCGTGTCAGCGTTTAACGAAAAGGCAACGTTTCGTCGACTTTCGTAAGGGGCTTCATCACGAAAAGAAACAAAAATAACAATCAACAAATAAAATATATAAAACAATGGAGCAACACGTACTACTATACTAAATTACACACGCTGGAAAACACTGGAAAAAGGAGGCTAAACCTAGCTGACCCATCAGCCAGAGCGGAGAAGGTGACCATCCCTCGTCACGGTTGAAATTTCGACATTCTCCCCCATTCATTTTTAAATTTGTTTATAGAAAAGGTAACTCATTTATTATCATTATGTGATACCCAATTTTGAGATCAGTATCTGTTACAAATACGTAACCTACAATTTGAAACGCATCAATAACGGTCGAACTCACCAATCGTCTCACGAATTGGATGCCATGCGGAGGGTTTTCCAAGTTGCCTTCGTACTTGGGTGGGCGAAAATGGGAGAAAATTGGCAAGTTTCCCATCAGGATGATATTGAAACTAGAAGGTTCCTGACGAGCGCAATACGAGAGACGTTTAAGGACGATTGGCATTTATACGTTTTGTTTGACAATTACGGTGCAGATTTGTTACCTGAGGATTTGGAGAGGCCTCTTGTAATGGTAAATGTCACAAATCCCGTGACCTTTTCTTTGAGCGGTAGCCTCAATTATCTAACTTACGCGTCTAATTTAACGTCTTTGATATCATTATGGAACCGGATTATTGCAAAGGAAGAAATATGGCATCCAAATAAGTCTCCACGTGGTAAGTTTCTTGTTGTGACCTCATCGAGTGCTGTAAATGAGATATTCATGTGGTTTTGGAAGCTGGGAATTATGAACATAGCTGTATTTGTTGACCACGAAAAGCAACTGTATACAAGCAGTCCTTATAACAAGAAGAATAGGTGCGGAACCATTTTTAAGGAGTTCGTCGTGCAAAATTTCTCGGGTACTGCCAATGTGGATTTTCAGTTACTCAACAAATTTAACGGTTGTCAAGTGCTTTACATCTCATTGCCTGATGAGCTGGAATCATTTCCACGGCTAATAGCAGACGTAACCATGTCGTATGTCCGTCAACGATTCGCTATTACAATTAAACCGGTGGACATAAGTAAATTGCCCAAAAATGCGAATAGGGGCGTTGCAGTTTTTTACTTCATACTGCTCGATTGGTCGTGGGATGGAAGCGAAACATTTTATTGGGACGAGTACGCATGGATTGCACCTTCCATGGAGCATTCAACTTTTACATTAATTGATAGAACTTTTGAGTACAGAGTATGGATTTTAATCGCATTTGCGTTTGTTGCGTCACTTTGTATATGGTGGTGTCTCGTTGCTAAATATCGGCGCAGCTTCTACTTGTTTTGCAAACTGAGTCTAGAACTCTTCTCCTTAACGACATGCGGTGTTATACACAGAGTGCCAAGATTCCAAGCCCTTAAGTGCATTGTGCTTTCGTACCTTCTTTACTCAATGTTAATGCAAACAGCGTTTAAAGCCAATTTGGTAAAATCACTCACGGTCAGCAGCATACATCATATCGATAGTTTGCAAAAGGTTGCATCGTCAGATCTTCCGATCTGTACTCCTAAAGGAGTGCTACAACTATTCCATGCGACCGCAAGAAAGGGGGAGACACTCTACGCTGTAATTGAAAAGAAACTAATCAAGTGCAGCACGTTGTCCTGCTCGGATATTCAATTTCCATGCATCTTCTTGACACTGCGTTCGCATTTAGATCTGTTGAAGCTGGACCTTACCAAAATCAGAATAACCTACAACAATTCGTTAGCGACCAGACCACAGTGGAAACTCTTCGGTCACAGGGGCAACCAAATGGTAAACTTGATAAATACGGCCATTCACACGGTCGTCGAAAATGGTGAATACCAAAAAGTGCACGACGAATATTATGCAAAATTTCGCTCGAACGAGGGAGAAAACGATCGTGATCCTGTAGCTTTAAATATAGGCCATATGCGTGGTGTATTTGTTATCTACTTGATAGGTTGCGTTTTGGCACTTCTCGTGTTTGGTTTAGAAGTTTTGGTGCACAGAATCTGTAACGAGTGATTTTAATAATACTGTTTTATCTATAGATGTTGCATTCCTTTGTGAGCTTTATGGGAATAAATGTGTAATAGCAATATTCTTTTGCAGCATTTTACAATTAGGCGGGGCCATTATTTCCTAACTATTAAGTGCAGTTAAGTTCCAAAAACGGCTCTAATGGGCCCAAAAAGTATGGTTGTGCCATATGTAAGAAATCAGGATGACACCTGAAAGACTTCCCCAACGCTGTAACAGGGTGGTACCTACAAAACCCCACCAGCGCCATACCGAACAAGGTAGCCCTAAGAATAAAAGGGAAGCGCGAGAGGAGCACAATTGCATCCAAAACAACGTTAGAAAGGTGTAGAAAGTTGGCACCAATTTTTAGCAATATGGTGCGAAACGGAATAGCTTTGCGCTGGGAACGCTCTGAAGAAGGTCTGAGTCGCACCAAGACGTATTCAAAATTAAAAGGCTCTAATGACGCCAAAGTACAATCGGAACCCGAGTGCTACTCTGTCATCAGAGCCTTTCAAGTGCACTGCGTTCTATTGCTTTCCAATTTCAACGTGAAATATTGACTGTAATGAGAAAGTTTCATTTTATTTCCTTTTCTCTTAACTTGTCTTTTATATTTTCCGTTATTACAACTCAAAATCCTGCGCGTGCGTACAGTTTAAAGCTTCTGTAATGTATTGATTACCATTTACCTACTTTTAAATATTTTGTTGGTGACCCAGTTACACCACGTAAACTACTCAATTTTAAGATCAATAACTGTTTTACGTACCTAGGTACTACCTATACTGATATATAGGTAATTTGAAACGCAGGCCAGTTATTCTTCGTATTTCGGTGTGCGAAAATCGGCGAAGTTTAAATACGGCGATCTGTCGAGTGGCAAATCCGGTAACCTTGCTTTTGAGTGGTTGCCTCAATAATTATGTAATTTACGCATTTAAATTGACATCCTTCCCGACATTATGAGAACATTGTAAAGCATGAAATTTGGAATCCAAATAAATCTCCACGTGCTGGCAAGCTTGAGTAAAATATTTACGGGAGTTTACTTGGAAGAGACTAGCAATAAAGGTCGCGGTATTTCTTGAGCAGGAGAAAAAACTGTAGACCTACCAGTAACCCTTAAAATGCATAATTTCAAACAGTTTCAAGATTGGGCTAGTAGTTCAAAAGTTACAGCCCTTTGAATTTTTTTTCGAAATTGGTTTCTAGTCTATAACTTTTGATCGAGAAGTCTAATCGAAAAAGTACGAATTGTTTTGGATTCTACGCACCAAAATTAATAAGAAAAAGTGTATTCCCGAGAAATTTTGGTGCAGTCGATTTTTGGTAAAAAAGGAAGGTATAACACTGTGTCCACCGATTAGGGATGAAATGGAATGAAATTATATTTTCATTTTAAACCCGACATTTCAGAAACAACCAAGTCAAAATATTGACTTTAAGCACACATTTTTTGAGTTCAAAGTCAAAATTAATGGTTAATTTTAAATTGGAAGTTGATGGTCCCAATTAGGACAAAGTGATGACTGATGTGGTATCAAAATTTTATCGACGCCTAAAAAATGGTGGCGCTTGAAACTGAAAGGCTCTGATAGCACCAAGAAAGACATTGCGTCCAGTAGTACCGGGTGTCGCTAAGACGATTGAACCCTAAAACCCATGAAACGAGAGCATCAAGTGCAGCGGTGAAGTATACAACACCGTTCGGGTGGTCATGCTCTAATAGCAATCGACGAGAAGTTTAGCATGCCAGCCTGCTACACATGTTCCATTAGAATCTCTTAGGGTATAACTTTGCCTTTTCAGGCCATCAAATTGCTTCCTTATTTCTGTGGAGTGGACATTTGGAGATCTTTATTTGCTTGAAGTACATTTATACTACATTTTTGGGTCACACTGCAAATAACAACGTTAAGCATAATGAAAATACCGCCTCCACCTGTGGGAAGTTTTTATCTTGTGGATACCAAGTTCGAAGCAAAAGGTGAGCGTAGCCAAACCGAGGCCGAAACCCATAATGCAAAGCGGGCCATAAAAGTGTTCGAGTTTCAAGGCGACCGCCTCGGTCACGACGTCCCTTTTGACGTTAACGTTGTGGACGAGGTGCTGGTAGACACCGGTTTCGAAAAATTCTGAAATAAACTTCTTCAACGTCGTGGTGAAGTAGTGACCTTTAGGTAGTAGCAGACGGTGATAGACATCGGTGGAGTTGCTAGAAACGTAGTTGATGTCTCTTGCATGTTGCCTGATGATCGGCTCGTAATCCAGTGGAATTGCGTAGATGTTCTCGTTGAATGTGCTCCAAAAGTCCTGGTCGGCTTGGACCTTCCAAACGGCAAGTCGATTTTTAATCTTAGTGTAGACGGTATTGCAGGTGTCGTTTTCTCGAAAAAAACTATCAATAAGTGTCTGTTCGGCGTATAGGCTGTGGTTAGAATTGGCAATTTCTTTTAACGTTTTAATTTCAAACTCAAAATGGTCGACCACTAGACACTTAAGCAACTTTGATTTGAACGCAGTTTGTATTATAACGACGTAGAGCAAGGATGTGAGAATGAGGCATTTGACAGCATACCCCTTTGGTATCCTGGCCAAAGGCGTGGACGTACTTAACGACGACACGTTAAGGGCGGCTGTAGAGAGGGATGCAATTCGAAATTCACTTTCTGTGTAAACTATGATGACCCACCAAAGGCACGACGAGAACAGAAACACCAATCCAACTGACAGCCAAACCCACTCGTCTAAAGCATTCTTTATAACATCAACCGGTAGGGTCTTCTTGCCCTTAGGAGTCGTCCAAAAATAATTTTCCGAGTAAACGACGCAACTATGATCGAAATTCGGTGTAATCGTATTCAGAGACTCATAGATGAGCGTATCCACTTCGTGTTCGTCAATTTCGTGCTGAAGTATCTCCGATTCGTACAAGAGACGCATTTGCAGGTGTCCATCCAAGTAGGAGAAAATGTGAACAAGAATATATTCAATCATTCCACCTCTTGGGAAATTCATAATCTTCAGTAGACATCCGCTGAAGCTCCTTAGCGGTTTCAGGCGATCAATTTTAAAATCACTGCTACATTTGTGAACGGAATAATCGACAAACATTCTTCCGCAGCGATTTTCTGGATGATTGGGGTTGCTTGTGTATATTTTCATATCGGCGGATTCCTCAATGAGTAAAACTACCAAGTTAATGATATACTTTTGCCATAAGATCAAGAAAAAATGCGAAATGTCTTTCGAAACTGTAACAACTATAAAGCTCCCCTTTGGAGATTCGTTGGAGTTCCAAATGGAACTTTTTTTTAACCGTTCCATCGCTCGGAGAAGAGAATCGGTGTTGGCAACGTACAATACGTAGTTGTTATCACGAAATAATGTCAAATGGATGGGTTTTCTTAGATCAGCCGTGATGAAAGCCCTCTGACCATTTTCCAAAAACTCGTACTCGTAGTCGTCATTATACAGTAGGTATACTGAGGTATTTGAGGCAAAAAACGCGTTAATGACACTACTGAGACATAGGTCAGTCTTTCTTATGTAGACGAAAGACAATACATTTTTGTGAAGGACCAACACGACAATTAATAGCATCTTGTGCGAGTACATCTCACGCCGACTCAATAAAACTATTGACTAACTTGCCTATGTAGCAAAACAACTTTAATTCCCATAATCACTTACACAAATTGCGGTGTAATTTTTATGCCTATAGGTAAGTTGTTTACAATGTATGGGAGTGTTTGATTAACGAGTAGAACTAAACAGCGCCACAAATTCTTTTCCCATATATTCTGGGATCCCCTACACGTATTTCCAGGTAAAAGGGGAACGTTAGAATTGCTCAAAATCCCCTACGACATTCGAGGGAGACTTTTCACCTACCTACCAGATATTCCCCTGTTAGTTTAAGCAAGACATTTGTATACTGTTAGTTTTTAATTTTGGAGCAAAAATATCAACTCGCCTCGCGTATTGTATTCAGGTGACTCTCGAGCCTCAGATTTGAAGCCTCAAACGTCTAACCGTAAATCTCATACTCGGAATATGTACGTCTGTGATTAATTGATGATTGCCGTCTTCACACAGCAGGCATGTAGATTTTCGGAAATTCGAAAGTTTGAACGAGAAATATGAGTTTAACTGCGAATATCTCAAGAACGGAGTTTCGCAGAGTGAGGTTTTATCGGCGGAGTCAAAACGATCCAAAATATTGCTGTGTAAACATTGTTTGTTTGGGTCCAGGCGCCTGAAGAAATGACGAATCGTTAATTGCTAATCAAATAATTCCCGATTTTGTTTTGTTAAATCATTTATGTGACAATTCACATTTAGTTTATGGGGCACTTCGTTTATTTTATATAAACAGTTGATGTAATTATCTATAGGTAATAACTAATAATGCATTTTAATCGGAAAAAATTATTTATTTAGTGCGTTGTTTTCTTTCGCAATTAGTGCTTTGTGTGCCCGGATTTTTGGGGATATTAAGAGAAAACTGTAAGTAGTCTAAGATTTCCTGATTTTGTTTAATTGTAATCGAACGCGGGGTATGTTTAAATTAGGATTTTAAGGAATTACACACAGCAATATCATTTCATGGTCTCTTTGTGTTGATCATGAGATTTGTAGCTTACGTGTCGGCGAAGAAAGTGCCCATTCCTATTGCTAGAGTAATTTATAACAAGGTCAACTTTAAATTTCGAAATTCTCCGTCGCCTGCACTAGGCCATTAATCATAAAAAATCCCTGTTTCCTCGCGTGAGCGTGTAGGAAAGGCCAATCATCCACGTATTTGGTGGATTGTCCCAATTTTCACCTAATATTGCGTGCTGGATTCGTGCCCCATAAATCGCATTATAACAACTTGTTGCTAAAAGGATATTTTCATCCGCCGTTTCCGCTTCACGAGAATGCAGGAGTAATACTGATAATCAACGCGAAAACACTTGCTGTATATGCAAATGTAGGCAAATTCGAGATATGGGGAAATTTCAGGGTGTAATATTAAACTCATAAATTATTAATTGAATTAATTTTTCTCTAACGTGTGTTTTAAGCAGGCACACAATCAATAGTCGCATTTATTTGGTAACAAAAAGCTTTTTTTTGCATAAATAATGCTTTTCGTGACTTGGAAGTCGTTAGTTATACGCTGCTACCTGTAGAAGCATTTCGAAAGCGTTTTGAGTAAACACCACTTCAAAAAGTTATACGGCAACGATGACCTTCCGTCAAAGGAATAGTGCCCAAATTGTCAGAGATTGAAAGTGCAACTCATCAAAGGTAAGTAAGTCCAATATCTAAAACTTGCATGTAGTTACACATTACACTAATTTAGCTAGGTAGATACTTTGCGGCATTAATTTCTATATAGCCTTTTGTAGTTTGTTTCTTCTAAAGCGACACAGTTTAGGATCAATACTTAAGCATATCAGGACTTGGATATACTTTTTTATTCACGTACATCACCAAATAGCGTCGCTAATCTCGTTTCGTGCATCAACGAGAGGATCATTTCCCCTTTTGCGTGTCTATGCCGCTACACTGACCTTTACGTCAAGCTGTATCAGTATGACCTTATCTTCGAGAAAAATGATCAGTGTGAAAGGAAGCATATTAACAATTTCTATAGTTGTTAATAGTCTGTTTCCTCTTGCTTATGATCTACCATCCACAATTAGTAACTTGATGTGCAAGAACAGTACCTACCCATATCTTGTACGTTTTAATTGAGCATCTATGCGTAGACAATGCATCAGGCAATATAAACTTGGCATCTTCAGAAAAAATTTAAACACATGGTATGACAGTGGGTATACTTCTTGCTTCTAGTGTGGCCAATATAATCAAAAGGGTTTTTGAAGATCTGAACAGTTGAAAGAATCTGAAGCGCCCGAAGAGGTGGAAGAATCAGAACCCTTTAGTTTTTCCGGGGTCCTAAGAATCTGTAGAAACTAAAATCTAAAGAATCTGAAGAACTCTCAAAGATGGAAGAATCCGAGGCGAATCCCTAAAGATACCAAAAGATCTGAAGAATCTGAAGAATTCAAAGTAACGAACACGTGCAAAGAATCTTAATAATCTGATGGACCTAGCGACTAGAGTTGAGGCAAAAAAATCGACTAATCAATTATAATCAAACGATAATTGATAATCGGGTAGTTTGATTATTCTTTTAAATTAATCAATTATTTGATTAATTGATTATACCTTACCGATTATTTTAAATTATTATCGATTATTCAAACCTGTAATCGTCCAGTGCTAGTAGCGACAACGGACATTCACAAAAATTTAACTCAAAGAAATGGAAGAAGTTGGAGAATGTGTAAAATGTTTAGAAACCGAAACGTACGACGTGTGTAAAGTAAAAATAGGAATTAAAGAATTCAAATAGAAAGAATTAAAATCATTCTACGAGTAATATTTGAAGAAACCGAAAAATTTAAATGCTCCGAAGCATTCGTAAAACCCAAAAGGCCACAGGAAGATTATGAAGGGCACATGTGGTCCCGTAGAATTAGAAAAGAATTTAAAAAAATCAAAGAGTGTAATAAATTATAACCATCTAAAAAATTGAAAGGATTCGAAAAATCTGCACACCTACGGATTTCACTTCAAACATTTAAATCGTCATAAAGAAACTAATTTATTGCTCACATTGTGTTTGACCTACGTCCTGTCGTACCGAGACTGGTTTCGGTCGCTGTTATAAACTATGTAAATTGTCTACTTGCTCAATTTTGCTCTCAAACTGAATACGGTTGTTTTTTCAGAGTCATCAGTTGAAAATGGAGACCGAGTCTAATTTCCACTACAAATATTGGAAAACGATATCTTGCGATAACGTTAACACGTCGAAGGAGTTGAAGGAAGGCATCAAACAGTGTATTCACTCCGAGAACGTGAAGAGGGAAAATTTCCAATGTTTAGAAATCGACCAAAGTCAAATTAACTACTTGAACTCCGATTTCTACAGTGGAATCAAACACTTGAAGAAATTGAAGATTCTCAATAGTTCAATTGAAAGCTTGCCACCTCTGCTGTTTGAAAAATTCAAGACTCTCTGTGAGCTTCACTTTGAGAATAACATTATCGGTGACATTCACAAGAAGGCTTTCTTCAGTCTGGTCAATTTAAAGGATCTAAGTATAGTCCAGTGCAACGTAAAGCTTCCAGAGGGTGCGCTTGACGAGTTGGTGTCCCTTGAAAACCTAAATTTGCGCGGTAACGGTCTAGAAAGCGTAGCTCCAAATCTACTTGCTAACCTCGCCAGTTTGAAAACGTTAAATCTGTCCGATAACGACATCAGATGTGTTCCCCAAAACGTTTTTGATCAGCTTTCTGCTTTGAGAACCTTGAGATTGGACAAAAATAACATACAAGCATTGACAGAGGGGTGCCTCGCAGGACTGTGTAGTTTAGAAGAACTATTCCTGTGTCAAAACTCCATTGAGAGCATAGCTGTTGGGGTCTTCTCCGAGTTGGTGGAACTGAAAGTGCTCAGCCTGAATGGCAATAACCTCGCATCCCTGCCGGATTCGTTTTCAACACTTTCGAATCTCACCAGCCTCAATTTAGCAAACAATCAGATTGCGACGCTTCCGACTAATTTGCTGACGGCCGCCAGCAAAATCGAACACATCAACTTGCAAAACAATGCGCTTATGCGCTTACCTCCTGAACTTTTGCGTGGCGCTGGCGCGCTTAAAACGCTGAACTTGTCGAACAACTCAATTAAGCAAATCCCGGAGGCGTTCCTCTCCAACACGGCCAACTTGCAGGTCCTAAACTTGGAGTGTAACAAAATTGAGTACATTCTCTCGGAGTGCTTTGAAAATCTGTCGAGCTTAAGCGAGTTGCACTTAGGAAAGAATAGCATAATGAAAATATTTCCAAACGCGTTTAAAACCTTATCTGCGCTGCACTGCTTGAATTTGGAGGATAATATGATTATGGGCTTAGATAAAAGCGCGTTCCTGGGTCTTCGCCGGTTGAGAGTGCTAAATGTCAAAGGAAATAAGATCTCCACACTCCAGGTGGATATCTTCAAAGATCTTGGGATGTTAACCGATCTTCATCTCAACGAAAACGATATTCGCATATTGGAGATGGGGGTGTTCAACGGGCTGGAGAACTTGTGTAAACTCCACGTGTATAAAAACAAAATCGGTACAATCTCTGCGGGTACATTCCGAAATCTCACCAAAGTAGTTTCGCTTTTTTTGGGGAAGAATTCCTTACGCATATTGCGGAAGGGAACATTCAGCGGAATGACCAACCTTAATTATCTGACGATCGAGCACAACGATATTGAAGACTTTCAGAATGGCTGCTTTACGGGGTTGCCAAATTTAGAAATACTGTGCCTGTCGCATAACTCCATCATGGAATTGTCTCAGAATCTGTTTATGGAGCTCAACAATCTCCGTTACCTATACCTGAAGAACACACGTCTGGCGTGCTTGCGATGCGGGGTGTTCTTAGGGTTGAATCACTTGCTCCAACTCCACTTGGTACACAACGAAATTTGCACCATCGAACCGGGCGCGTTCGAAGGACTGCACGGTTTGCAGTTCTTATCCCTGTATCAAAACAAGATCGGTGAACTTGAGGGTGACATTTTCGCGGGATTAGAGGTGCTAAACTACTTGGAGCTGGGTAGCAATGAGATCGCGCAAATTACGCCGGAAACATTTCAAGCTGTGCCAAAGCTGAAAAACTTAAGGCTGAGCGGAAATCGGCTAAACTTGGCAAGCGACACCTTCGCCAACTGTCCGAGTTTACAGCACTTGGACCTATCGGACAACAACATCAGCTCTTTACCTCCGCAGGTCTTCGAGCCACTCCAAAACCTGAACGTGCTGCATTTATCTCGCAATTGCCTCGACGTTTTGACTTCCGATAGTTTCGCCAACATTCCCGCTTTGAAGTATCTTTACCTGCAGAATTGCAACATCCAACTTATCGAATCTGGCGCGTTTCACGACCTAGACTCTCTCGTCGACCTCTACTTGGACGGAAACAAGATTAGTAGCATGCAAGAGGATTGCTTCGTCAGTTTGGATCAACTTTCAAGTTTGCACCTTGAAAACAACTGCCTGAACGAGCTCCATTTGGAGATATTCGAAAGTCTAAACGGGTTAAAGTATCTTTCTTTGGAGGGTAACGAATTGCCTACCGAGATCCTGCACGAAATTATGCTGAAGTACTCGGATCAAATGCCCGAACCTTACTGTTGCTAATGTGTTTTAATATTCGCTGTTTACTCCATGCTTTTGCGAAATAAATTTGCTAACGCAGATACACATTGATTTTTGAACGCCCCTCGGTAAGATTGAAGCCATTGGAATAGAGCTCGCGCTTAGTTCATCGTAGGGTTTCCCAAATCGTCTTTCAAATCTCAGTGCGTATTATGAACGCGAGTGACACGATTGATGAGTGTCACCCGACTCGGTGCAACACTCAGCGAGGTAAGTATTGCGAGCGTTAATGAACCTAAGCTCAATCCTTCTCTAGATACGACGATCTTTTTGGTGTCACTCGCGGGTTTCACGCTATGGTTTTTCGTGACGTTACGGTGGCTGATCAAGAATAGGGATTTGCTCGCCATGATTTCCGATCCGAGGGCGTTTATGGAGGCGAGGCGGTCTAAAATGAAACACGACGAGCCGGTTTACTGCGTGGAGTACAATTCTGAAGTCGCAGTGCTCGAGATTGATGTTGAGCATGAACGTGACGTTACCATAATAAAAGTGTCGAAATGAATACACATGCTCTATTATTCAATTTGATACCTTAGCCATTCGTTTTACTTGGTTCGGAGTTTTGGGCTTCGAAACTTAGAATTAACGCTTCTTGTTTCAGATCTCTTAAAGAACAAATTTTAGTGTCGATAATCGCAACCTATTGCTTTAAGCG
This sequence comes from Photinus pyralis, assembly GCF_008802855.1. Taxonomy (NCBI): domain Eukaryota; kingdom Metazoa; phylum Arthropoda; class Insecta; order Coleoptera; family Lampyridae; genus Photinus; species Photinus pyralis. Next base: position 680,543 of record NW_022170250.1, read on the forward strand.
TTAAACAAAGAGTACGGGTAGGTACTATTTGCTTCAATTTACTATTTTCAGTCGTCATGTTTTTAGCTAAAGCTTCAGATTCATAGATTTTAGCTTGAGCTTCAGGTTTTAATTTAGGTTTCAATGTTTAAATAGTTTTACAAGTTCCGTGTGTCAGATTTGGGGCTTCAGGCTTATTCTATCTTTAAAAGATTATAAGGTTCCGTATAGATTACAAGATTAAGGCTTCAAATTTACTCTTTGTGATATTTGTAGAGGTTAATTTTATTTGGAAACACAAAACTTCCTTTTAATGTAAGTATTATAATAGTATATTGAAAGACAAGTGTTACAATGCGACCTATTGTAATACGACTATCTTGTGGCACGAGTGGCGACGCGAAGCGTAGCCACGAGTGTCCGCAAGATAGAAATTACAATGTAGCATTGTAACACGCGTTTTTCATACTATTTTTTCTATTTCGGTGCTTTAATTTAATTAAAAAAATCATTATCAAAAATCATTATCAGAAACTATAGGGAACATTAGAACTAACATGTTTTAATGTTGGGAACACTTTTCGGCCGAAAACAGTTGTACAAAATCATCATTGTGACACCGAAATAGAAAAATTACATTTAAATTAACGTGAGGTTTGAACCACACTCTGATACCATTGAATAAGTAATCATTTACTTATTCAATGCTGATACCTAACCCTTCATACTTATAATTGGTCATTGTTAATCGTTCTAGAATTACCCACATAATGATTATTCATAACGTTGAGTGAAATAATATTCAATGAACATGACCTAGTATTAGTGACACACCGAAAGTAGAATAAAGCAAGAAAGGTACATGCAATTTAATTTAGATCAGTTCAATGCAATTATTCTCGAATAACCAATTATTTGAATTCAACGTTTTGAAATTTCATACGCGTGTATCCTAATTTCAGCAATCACTAATTATTATATTACATCTTTTTGACTATTTGTGTTCCAGATTCAGAGATCAAGTTTAGGATTACAAATCTCCGAATTAGGTTTTCCTGCAGTTTTCCTAACTCGTTTAGGTAAATACCGGAGTAGTATAGAACAACTTAAGACCTTCTGCAGGGGCACCTCTAATAAGCATTACCTACTCTGTAATTGGGCGCAAGCATGTTGAGGGCCCAGAACAAGAGGGACAATAAATAAATAAACATTTAATGAATTCCGATTTTTGCTAAATCCCTCATTCTTAATTGACCTCATGGTACATAAACAAATAGACACTGATTAAAACGACCTCGAATGTATGTAATTTATGTACCTTCCCTACCATTAAGTTTCATTGCAGCCGAGGCGTGTATCTAATCATTTAATTTGTGAACAGTGCACGTATATACTTAGTAGACTTACAAGCTGACTTGCGGTACTACATGAAAAACAGAAAACAAATCTCAGCCTGTACGTAAACCAAGAGACATTTTGTGGTTAAATCATTTTTTCTAGCGTTTCTCGCAACGACTACGTTAAGTACCTTATAGGCTCAAAAAATGGAAACGTTGATCGCGTATTGCTCAATTTTTATAATGATTGTGACAACCATTATAGTGTACTTCAAGTTCAAATATCAATATTGGACACGACGCGGGATACCCTCTTTGGAAACGTACATTCCCTTCGGTACAATGAGAAATCCTATTACAGATAAGATATCCTTACAAGAGCTACTTCAGGAACAGTACAATATTTGTAAAAATTCAGGATGGAGGTATGTTGGGTCGTATATTTTTACAGTACCACAGTTGTTGGTGGTCGATCCCCAGATAATAAAATGTATGCTTACCAAGGATTTTAACCACTTCATGGAACGTGGGATGTATAACGAGGAAGATGATCCACTAAGCATGCACCTGTTTTCTTTGGGCACTTCAAGGTGGAAGAGATTGAGGCCCAAACTAACTCCTACGTTTACCTCTGGAAAAATGAAGATGATGTTTGACATTGTGGTGACCTGCGGTTACCAACTAGAAAAGTCCATGCAAACAATTTGCGCAAAGGGCGCTATTGACATAAAGGAAGTTTTGGAGTGCTTCACAATGGACGTCATAGGCTCTTGCGCGTTTGGAATAGACTGCAACAGTTTCACTGATCCATCCAGTGAATTTTGTAGGTATTCCAAACGAATATTTTCGCCTACGCGTTTGGAAAATGTAATCGGATTGTTTGTGTATGTTTTCCCAAGCGTTGCAAAAACTCTACACCTGAAAGGTATCCCAAAAGATATCACAGAGTTTTTCTTCAACATTGTAACGCGTTCCGTCCAGTATCGTCGAGAAACAGGTCTTGTTCGTAAGGATTTTCTTCAAATACTCATGGAGTTAGCAGACGAACAAACTAATGACCCAATATCTTTCAACGAGCTGGTCGCTCAAGTGTTTGTATTTTTCATAGCCGGATTCGAAACATCGTCCACCACCATGGCCTTCTGTCTCCTCGAACTTTGCGTCGACCCTAGCATGCAAGACAAGTTGCGCGATGAAGTAAATTCAGTGCTAAGAAGGCATAACAGCGCCCTCACCTACCAGAACTTGAAAGAGCTGAAATACATGAACGCAGTGATTGACGGTAAAAGTTGCTTAGTTTCCAAAGCCCGACTCACGTTACATTCTAGAGACCTTGCGTAAATACCCACCAGTTCCGATGCTCCACCGTGAATGCATCAAAGACTACCAGTTACCACACACTAACATCACCATTAAAAAAGGAACCAAATAGGCATACCGCTCATCGGTTTGCAAAACGACCCAGACTACTTTCCAGAACCGGGAAAATTCAATCCGGACAGATTTGCCGACAGAAACAAAGACCTATCCGCCCCGTACACCTTCATGCCATTCGGCGAAGGGCCGAGGGCTTGCATCGGTGAGACCCCTCAAATTTGATACCAACTCAACACTGTTTGCCAGGTATACGATTTGGAATGATGCAAACCAAGGTGGGCCTCTCCATTCTACTGAAACATTACAAATTCACGCTAGCCGAGAAGATGAGTGTGCCGGTTAGGTTTAAGGCTCGTAGCTTCATGACGGCGGCGGAGGGTGGTATTTGGCTAAATGCGACGAGAATTTAATGTTTTATTAAATAAACGTCGTAGAAATTATACATCTTATGGTAATTCCTATCACTTACCACTGGGGGGTAGGAGTGGGGAAAGAGTAAAGTACATACATTCCGGTCCTTAACGACCACAAACACAAATTTCGAAATGTAGGTACGCATTAAATGTCAACCCTTAAAAAATTATAATAAATTTTGAACGCTCACCATTTGCTTCAATTCGAATCAGGATCCGCACTTAGCACTTAACTAACACGAAATTTTCAACTTAAATTCACTTAAACACTTTCAAAAATTCCTAAAAATTAACAAATTGGGCATTAATATCACAAAAATGATAGAAATTGTCCACCCTCTGTCAATACACTGATCAAAGAGTATGAAACATTTAAGTATTTTCAAAAATTCACAGTTATTAATTTACCTAGAGAAAAGGCGCAAGTAAATAATAAATGGGGATGTGTGCTTATTCGCTCTTAAGTAACTAAGGGAGCGACACAAAATTATGTTACAAAAAAACATGTGTATTTTGTAGAAAATCAGTAAAAATGTGTAGTGTTTGTGTAAAACCTGCGCAAGTGTTTAAAACACATTTTTTGAAATATTTTTTTGACACAATAAATTTCTCCTGTATCTATTAGACGTATCTAATTCGTGCGGGAAGTTATTTTTCAAATCTTTGGAATCGTCTCCGTTGCTCAGCTTGCGATGAAAGATAAATGCGCTACTTATACATAAAACCACTTAAGTGCATGCTTAAAGGAAAATTACAAACATCATATCTAGACCTTCAAGCCGTTATCAATTAAACTAGAGATAAAAGCTTAAGAGAAAAAAATCAGTTCAGCTATACGTTGTGCCAGAAATGTAAATGCGGTTACACAAGATATAAAAAGTTGGTGAGCTTGTTATCGGTGAAGGAAAACTTCCCACCCTTTTTTCAGACGGATAAGATGGAGAACAGTACATTGGCCCTTTACTGTACTCTACTGATATTAATTGTAATTACAATAAGAGCCTATTTCAAATCCAAATTTCAATACTGGAAGCAGAATGGCGCCCCATACTTAGAACTTCGCATTCCCTTTGGAACAATAGATAATCCCCTATTCGAGACGAAATCCGTGCCAGAAATCCTGCAAAAGCAGTACATGGAAAGCAAAAGTAAAGGGTACAAATACTTGGGGATCTACGCTTTTACGTCCCCGCAGTTACTCATATTCGATCCTGAAATAATCAAGTGCGTCCTTTCGAAAGGTTTCAGTCACTTTATGGAACGTGGAATATTTAGCGACGAAGAGGAACTCCTGACTATGCATTTATTCTCTTTGCGTGCGTCCAAATGGAGAAAACTGCGACCGAAACTAACACCTACCTTCACTTCGGGGAAAATGAAGATGATGTTTAACACCGTCAAGGCATGCGGTTATCAATTGGAGAAACACATGGGAGACATCTGCGCGAAAGGCCCTGTCGACATAAAACAACTTTTGGAATATTACACCGCATTTGGAATAGACTGATCAGTCCAATGACTTCAGAAAGTATGCAAAAAGAGTATTTTCATTGAGCTATCGAGAAAGGATAACATCGCTAATTGGCTAGTTGGACAGAAGTTCATCCCAAGGGATGTTACAGATTTTTTTATGAACATGGTAAGACGATTCGTTCAACATCGGAAAGAAGAATCGCAATGATTTCTTACAATTACTCATGGAGTTGGTCAACAGCAAGGAGAAAAAGGAGTCGATTTCGTTTAACAAGAAAATGGTCATACCAATCAAGTTTAAGACTCATAGTTTCATAACCGCGGTTATGTGCGTGGCTATAGATGCTGCAAAAATCTACTACTATTGTGTTGCATTGTGTTATAAGTACTGAACTGCACCATTAAATGCCAAAAATTGTTGCGTTCAACTGTGAAATTAATCACTCATTCGCGGCGGTGGTTAAGGTCAAAACGAGATTGCCTAACCTGTATGAAATCAAGTTATAAATATCGAATCAAAAGGGATGATGCAGAAATAATACTGCAAAATGAACTACCTACTTTTATTAAAAAGGTATATCTTTACAATTACAGAGTAGTGTCTAAATGCCTGATTTAGCTCGTATCCAATTGCGGAAGTAAGCAACGCTTGAGAAAATATCAGGATTACCTTTGGCACATGGAATACCCCACGAAACAACACCGACTTGTTCGCCGTTGGCAATCAATGGTCCACCTGAGTCTCCCTGACATGCTCCTTGACCATAAGTCTTATACGTACACAAATTTCCTTGCGTCACCGGCATACCTGGTAAAGCAGCCACACACTGCCTCAACGTAATTGCTGTTAGCGAGATTTGTTGAAGATAACTTGGCAGTTGTTGGGAGGGGTACGATGTTAAGCCCCATCCGGATAGTATACAAGAGGTTCCTGATAATGGATTACTGTTAGCTAAGCTTATAGCGCTTATCTTCTGGCCGAATGCGATGTTTTGGTTCAATCTCAAAAGTGCGATATCGTTGACGTTGTTGCTCGGATTGTAAGCCTGGTGCCAGATCACTTGATATACAGCGTACTTCGAACCGCCAGAGAATAAGTTATTTGCCCCGGCCACGACGTACATGGAACTCGCACTTTTCCTGTTAAGGTTAAATTACCAAAAAGCGCGACAGTCATTAAACTTAAAGCTTACCCATAAACGCAATGCGCTGCGGTCAGAATCCAATTGGACGCTATGATGGACCCACCACAGAAATGCCCGCTTCGCAAATCTCTCAAAGAAATTTGATAGGGGTACCTTCCTTCGGGCGCGGTTGATCCTCCGACTATGCGCTCGGTTGGTCCACCTAAATTTTCCTACGCTAAAATCTTCCTCGTCGAGAGAAAACTTACCAACAACGCCGGCCACGAACACAAAGCCCAATATTATCGGAAACATTTCGAGAAATTACAATGATTATGTTTCTAACCGTTTCCAATTTATATAACCTGCTCAAGTGCCGAATTGACCCCATTGATATCGATGGAAAATTCGGCTACGAAAGTAGGTAACGAGCTATTTTGAAATTTTGCCATTTCTCTATTGAAAACCACGTTTTTTACCTTTTATACACTGTCTGAATCCTTGTGTCCAATTGACAAGCGCATGTTAAACGGCAAGCTGGTATAATAGTTCCCCATGTTTTTCTGTACTTGATTGACATATAGTTGCGAGTACAGAAGCTATCTGTTGAAGTGGCACCGATGTGGGTTAGTGGAAATCTAGTTTATGGAAATTCTGTTTGGGCTATTTTCTGTTATATTGTAATAGTCGATATTTCTTCACTAAAATTGTTGCTCTCAGAGTGTACGCCTTTCCTGCACCGCTTAAGTTCCAAATTTGTCATTCGTTAACAGTTAGAGACCCCTTTTTTTGGACTATTTTGAAATCCAAACGGCACTTAAATATTCCAATTTTATTTAAAACAGTATGAAATTACCTGCGACATCATTACCTATACCTACAATCCAATTAAAAAAAGTAGAGCCCTGGATATGAACTGTGGAGTACCTACCACATTACTTACCGAGCCGCGTCAATTCATTTATGAGGATATTTACAATTGTAATTATGCATTATCATCATAAGGTCGACATATTTTCATATCCTAAGTGTAGACATTTCAACGGGGCCGGAATCATGAATCGCTGGTATAATAAAGTTGCTGTGGTCACTGGAGCCAGTTCAGGAATAGGCGCCGCCACCGTGAGCAAATTGGTGGATTCAGGTTTGAGGGTGAGTGCAGATGATCGTGTAACATGATGGTAAATGTGTAAGGTTAAGGTGGTAGGTCTGGCGAGACGTAAAGAACGGCTGACGGCACTTCAGAAAACCTTGGAGGGAAGAGCGGGTACATTTTTTCCAATTGTAGCAGACGTAAGCAAGGAGCAAGACGTCTTGGATGCTTTTAATTGGGTAACACAAAACGTTGATGTTATCCACGTATTGGTAAATTGCGCCGGAGTAATGCCAACAAGTAGTCTGTTGGATGGTGAAACAAGTCAATGGAAGGAGATTCTTGACACCAACCTTCTGGGGATGTGTATAACGACAAGAGAGGCAATCAAAATTATGAGGGAGAATAAGATTGATGGGCACGTAGTGCACATAAAGAGCGTTGGAGGACAACGCGTTCCGTGCTTACCAGACCTTAGTGTCTATCCCGCTTCGAAATTCGGTGTCACAGCGCTGACTGAAACTTTACGTCAGGAGTTGAACGCCATTGGGAGCAAGATAAAAATTTCGGTAAATTCAAATTGAGAGATTGGTAACTTGCACAACATTTTAGAGTGTTAGTCCCGGTGTCGTCAACACGGAGCTTGTGCCGGAAGGCAAATTGCTCAATATTATAAAGGCGCAATCGGCTTTACAACCCGAAGATATTGCCGAAGCTGTTGCGTATATCTTGGGAACACCCCCACATGTTCAGGTAAACTGTGGTAATCGCAGTAATCAATTTTAACCCTCTTATCACCGTAGGTTCACGAGCTTACGATTATGCCCCTTGGTCAAACAGTTTGAAATCTATGTCTACTGCACCCTAAAAAAGTAAGCTCATGGGAGCTTTAGTGTATAGACGAGATTGTATGTACTAAAGGTCGGTTGTGTTAATTGTAGCGTACCTAGCTATGGTGAATGTTGTTTAGAAAAATAATAATTTTGAATGTTTCTGTAAGAAACTTCATACCAATTACCTATACATGTTACTAACTCAGAATGATTATTAGTTTTAATTCGGTTACCGCAACTGTCCTAGTGATTCGGGATTCCCTATTGTGGGAGATGCAGTAATGCATGGAAATTATGGCCTATGATGCCAAACGGTCCTCTTTGTACGTATCAAGGCCATATACTGAAAATTGAGCGCCGATCCCAATCATCATTTCTCATTTACAAATAGGTACCTACCTACTTACAAATTATAAGATCTAAAATCCAGTCATCTCAAGTAGTTGTGTTCTCGTTTGAAAGTTGGTTTTCATTTTTCATTCGCAGTATTTTATTTTACTTCATTTTAAAACAATTTCAACAACAAATTATCTACATAACTCTACATGAACACATTGGACAATACATCACAGAGAAATAACATCCAGCTACCTCACCATTAAAATCAAAAGTGGCGGTAGTCGCACGAAAGTAAGCCGATACCAAATCAACTAAGCTACGATATAATTACTTTCTGCACTTTCGGTAATGCATTAAGTTGGCAGTATAATTCGCATTACGTAACTTTAATATATGTTCCGTAATCTATCTACTTTAAGAGAAAACTGTTAAACATTCAAGCATATTATGGTTACAATTAACACTGTTGTGGGTGCATGGTACAGTCACGTAACAATTATAAACTTTGGTATAAAGGACAAAAAAACTTTCAACATGTAACAATTGGAGAGTTGAAAAGCAACAGTTTACAACGCCAATTTCATATCCACCCCTTCATTTAAACAGATATTTAAATCGATATAAATGTTTGTCAGTAATCTTTCAATAGAGACTACAAATCTAATGTTGGTAATTATATTTATGTCATTTTTTTTAAACAAACATGGAGACCACTGTAATTGTAGGAACAGCTTTTGTAGTCCCACAAAATGACTATAGTAGGATTTTCCTAAGTTTGCACGCACTACGCACATAATTGATGTATTACATCTGAATTAGGTATGTTTACATAGTATCTGAAATCAATATACCAGAATAAGTATGTAGGAAACCACACGAACAGTGCTGCATTGTGGTTGGTATGCCCATTACTACAACAATCCTCTACAGTATACCAACTACAATGCAGCACTTCGATTGCAGATATTATGTAAACATACCAGCTAATTCAGATGTAATACACCGATGACGTGGTTGCAAACTTTGGGAAATTCTACAATATTAGACTTTTTCTATTGACATTTGACCTAGAAAGTGACAAAACAATTCCGCTGGTAAGCTATATAGGTAGGTAATTACTTTTTACCAGTGCATATGTAGGTAACATTAAATCACTTGGTTTTAAAGTAAGTATCCCTAACTTGGTGCACTTTTGTTGGAAATATGGTCTAAATTTACGTGCAATGAAAGAGATTTTCTCCTCCCAATAGTCAAATTTTAACAGAAAAGGCAACACAAACGGCCAATATTTTGAGATAGGTATACCTAGTCTGTATAACTATAATGAAATATATTTTCCAAGTATCTAGCGGCACCCAATAACGCCATGAAGTCATGAAATATCTAAACATACCAATTACCTATTTATTAATGCATAGCTACATTATTGTGAAGATTATGAATTGTTCCATGTTGTATGAGCCCGTTTCCTTAATGTGGAGGTAAATGAATAAATTAACTTTATAAGTACTTAAAGTATTTATTATATAAGACGATAAAGGAATATTTTAACCATTGAGTGAATTAACTTCCACGAGATGGTTAGCAAGCTTAGGTTCAGTCGTCGCGAAACAGCATTTTCATATGTTTTGAACGTCATTTTATAGCGTACTCCGCGTCCCATTTTAAATAAGAATGACAGATGTCATTAGAATGCATAGTCATCTATTTCACTTTATCTACCCTTGCGGTTAAAGTGATCACTTCATCTACCCTCACGGTTAAAGAGCGACTTAGCCTACTCATTCAAACCTGTTAAAGTGTCAATTTAACATCTGCTATAAAACAAAGCTAATTTGTTCACTTACCTCCAACTTGCATACATTCTCATTAACTCTCCTCGCTGTTTTAAACGTTAACGGCCACAAGGTCTGGCCCCATGTCACAACTCAACGAAGGCAAGTACAAACCTTCCATAAACTGTCTCGAAAAAAAAAACAGCAATGAGTAAGTAACAAAGTTATTGGGCACCTTTCTACAAATATTGATCAGTGGCAGAAATGAACGATTATTGCGCCTCGTTGCTATTCCGCCGGAAATTAATTTTATTGCGCTAGAAACCCAACGCCGCAGCTGTGTATATCTGTGCCGACGCTTTAACAACGGGAAATGTCATAGTTATTTAATTTCCACCCTTCGATTTCCGTCGGGTTTCCTGCACGGCGGCGACAAGACTTTTAACAGCTTCTTCGTGGCCTTCGAAACTGTCAGCTTTACGTAGCGGCATCGGCGCCGGAGCGGACAATTTCGGGCACATGTGATGACGGCGCTTAGGCGGAAACGTTTCCCAGCTCCTCTGCTTTTGCGCCATAGTCATATTTTTGCTTCTACGATTGACGACCACGATCAGCGTCTTATCGGGGCCCTCGAAACTCGAACGGCGGCTATTCACGGAACCGGTCGATAGCGAATCGGCAGAATCGTGGCGGGAGTAGAAGACGTTATCTTCTCCGTCGCTGAAGGGGTAGATCTTAGGTTTGCGTTGCTTTTGCGGCATGCGCTTACTCTTGCATTTAGGGGAAGTCGGGCTTGAACGGCTTTCAGTGTGAACTAAGGCCTTTACGTTTTGACTGGACGTTTCGGAGATGTGTTGGTATTCCGATTCGGAACGGGCCTTTCGCGCCTCAACGGGCACTTTGGTGCATGTGTTGATTTTATCGCAACTTTTTCCCATCTTTTTATAACCCATGCGCTGTTTCGTTGGAGTTTTTATGAATGAATTCATGCGCGGAGGTGTTTTGCTCGCTTTAATATCCTCCTTCGACTTCCATTCGCTTTCGGTATCGGACTTCGAGTGCATACTTTGAGGAGTCTGCGCGGATTGTCGCTGACAAAGAATGTCGTGAATTTTCTCCCTAATTTGCGACTCAAATTTTTCAAGACTCTGATTGCCGTAGTACTGTGGCGGGATGTACTGGTTCTACAAACAAGGGCGATGAGATTTTTTAGCGAGATCTGAAGGACACTTACCGAAGCGAAATCTTTCTTAATCTTTTGCGGGGTGCTGATCGGTTTTTGGGTCAGAACCAGAGGTTTGTCGGTCTGCCCAGCCGATTTGCTGCGTTCACGTTCCTGCAAATTAGGTCGTACTTTTTCGAGCAACTGCGTTAAGACGCGACTGCGCGATCTCGGCAGTTTGCTGATCTGTGAACTGGATTGCTGCATCAGCCCGACATTCTCCAATAACGTCTGAAGCTGCTGCGCCTGTTCGCTAAGCTTCTCGCTTGAACTTTGCGCCGACGGCTCTGGAGGTTGCAAATTCTTTACGTACGGTTCTAACTGTGCCGCAACATTTCTCAGATGCTTCAACTCGTTACGTAACGTCATCACATCTGCACGTTGGCAACTGAACACCTCTTGCTCCACGCGCAACCTCCACAGCTGTTCCTCCCAAGAGGTCTCGAAAATCGAAGCCATTCTATCTAACTGCTGTTGTTGCCTCTCTAATTGTTGATCTAACAATGCACAGTCGCGAGTTAAAATCTCGTAACGTGCGAATAACGGAGGCGTTTGTGCTTTGCGTAGCGCTATAATATCTTTATGTAATTCGCTAATGCGATCCTTAACTATGTTAAATTGCTGATTTAGTTCTCTAATTTGAGACTCGAAAGAACGGCAATGCGCGGAAAAAGTACTATCGCTATCTAACAATTTGCCCTTTAAAATGTTTTGCTGTCGCTTTGTTGGGGGTGGGGCACTTTCGTATACCTGAGAAGCTGATTAATACAATTACTTTTGAGAATTTTCAATTTCTTCACCTCAAACCTGCCAATTCGGCGATATGTTGATTCACAGCGGCCTTGCCGACCCACGGTTCCAGGCACTGAGCGAATTCGCTTCGGTAATTGGTTTTAATCGAGGAAGATTGTAGCGATCTGAAGGTATAAAGAAACGTCATAAGATTGGGCATAATTATTGTAAAGGGTGTTTATATTTTCGAAACAGACAGATGCCATTGTTGAGGTTATAATACGAACAACAACAGTTATTACACTTAGTTACTTAGTATTTATTACTATATTTAAAAGTATTCTTTACTTCATCAATTGCCCCAAACGTTTAAACTTTTAATGTTTTACTCCGTAGGCCCTTATCAAACTTTTGAGAGGTCTCTAGCTCCTCCCCCCCCCCTCGTTGTATAGCGTCCTGAACCTTCTTAATCTAGACCATTTGCAAAGCGATCTAGAAGGAACTTGAAATCAGAACCCATACAGTTTTAGAAAAAAACCAAGATGCTGCATTACGGGATCCAAAAAACGCTTTAGGTGTTAAAAGGCCCTCAAAAGACACTATAAAGATCTGTTAAGCGCCTATAAAAATACTGTTAACCGTAAACAATACGTGAGGCTCTGGAAATTCAGAAATTCAATCGTATTCTAACATCTTTTTTTCCAGTATCTATTTAGTTTTAGTTGTTTTACCCAGTTAGTCGAAATGCAAAAAAATTGTTCTCAAAGATCCAATTTAGTACTTTTTATCTACTTATATTGTATAGATATGAAGGTACCAATAGATAAATTGAAATTCGTATTTTATAGTCGTAATCACAGTTTAGGCGCAGTGAACACCCCTCGCCTTAACACATGTTTACCTGACGGGTTGACTAAGTTGTCCTACTGAGGCCAGACGTTCGATTAAGGCTGGGCACAGCTCCAAAAATTGATACTTATTCGCGGCCGTTGTGAACGTTGTGCATAAAATCAAATGAAGTTGTAGCACGGGCATAACGGTGCCTAAAATAAACGCATTCATAATCATTCAAGACACCAAATCAAACGCTCGAATACCTACCCAACAGCAATAATTGACTTCGATAAATTCGCTCCTTGCTTTCGAACTGGCGTTGGACTTCCATAATCATGGCGGCGTGCGTTTTCGCGATTGCCTCTTGCATCCCTTGACAGAAAGAATTAATTGTGTGCTTCTCACCATCCATATTTCTGCGCAATTCGTCCATAAGTCCTTTAAGTGCGATTATTCCATCTCGAACCGAGCTCTAAAATAATGGGTGACAATACTAAAAGGGTCGGTTGAATTTTAAATTGTTCAAACAGCGTTGCCTAACAAATTCACAGTTTCTACTATAGACGATGTTGAAATACAATATATAGAAGCAGACTGTTACACTGTTGCAACAAGTAGGTACTTTATTTCAGTATCTCTTGAATGCTCTGTCTAACATACATATTTAATTTTGAAAAATACCTTATCCTAGTACCTTTATTCAATGGTAGTACCATTGAATTTATAGTTATAAATTCAATGGTAGTACATATCGGTTACCCACTGACCACCTCAAAGATGCACCTATGTTACAGGTACCTACTTTGTCCCTTTGCTCTATCTATACAAGTCATTACTGCACTTGCCAATTACCTATAATGAAATCAAACTAACTCATTTTGTCACAAAACAGAAATGTCAAACTAGGTCCCCATTTGCTCAACATTAAGGTGAATATAACCAAATTTTTGAATATATAAGAGAGAACTAATAATAAATGACTGAGAGGTACAAATACTTGTAAATCCATTATGGCATTCTGTCCACGTTCTAGGCGTTTAGTAGCTTGACTATAGGCAGTTTCAATATCAAGGCATTGGGCTCGAACTTCGTTAGGCGTATCTCTGAAGCAATTAACGCAAAGCATCGCATTTTGCAATGGAGAATACATAATGTATTGCTCTCCATGCTGCGGACACTACAAATGAGAATGTAAAATATTTCGGATCACCCCGTATGTTACCCACTCGTTTTGGTTCACGGAAGCACTTTGACATGTGCACGACATCATGAGCGGAGAACATCTTAGCCCTGTGAGTGTTGTCACGACAGCTCGAACATAAGGACTGACCTGTAGACGTGTGCAAAATTACCAATGGTTCCGATGGAACGGTGCAAAATTAAGCAATGAGAACTAAACAAACCTAGCAACATAAAATAAAAATGTCAAAACGAGTGTTCACCGCAAGTATTGCAGTAAAACATGTTGGAGCGATCCCTTTTGTCACAGTTTGAGCATGGCGGATTTTCGCTGTTGGCAATTTCGATCAGTTGACGCATTAAGGAATCGGGAGGGGGTAGTGTAGTGCCATCCTTCAGTAATGTGTATTGCCTACAGAAACAAAGTGTAGATAAACTGTATCGGTGGAACTGTAGAACCTTACCCGCAAATTGGACATGTCAATCGACGATCCTGTTCCCGTCCCTTCAAGCATCGAGCACAGAATGTATGGTAGCAATGTAGAATACATGGCTCGATGAAGTAATCATGGCATACAGGACAAAGAAGGGGATTTTTTGTAAAATCCATATCCAGTTGAGGTCCAGGTGGTTCCATTTCCACAGTGCAACTACTGGCAGCTTTGAGATTAATTAAACGAAATAAATATAAGGTAAACAATTACCTGGCAAAGTAAATAATCACGAATAATCTATAACTCGCCCTTAAAGAATACAAAACTAAGTACTTCTATTTAAAAACGAACTGGTAATAAGGGTGATTTTAATTTATTTTTAATTGAAAACTCCACCCTTTGCGTTTGCGCGACCCCAATTGAAATTTTACAGTGGCGTCCAAAGGTTGTAATTGTAACTGTATAGGGTTAATATTCGTTCAGCCTTTCAAGGGGCTGATTGGGAAAATGGCCCACGTACCTACCTCTATAGGCATGTTCTATAATTTTTTTCTACGACCTCCCTGAAAATCCGGTCATATAACGTATAGAATTTAGACTTTAGAGGCATATAAAATACCCATTACTTCAAGGACAGTTACAAACATGACTTCAGAAAGCATTTATAAGACTATATATAGGTAGGTATAGAGGTCCCTGCTATAAATTTCCATAGGTCCTTTGTTTCCCAACCTTGCAAACCCTTTCCAAAGTGAAGAGAATATGTAACTAACAGCTGAACGTTTTAAAATACGAAAAAGAATTTGGGGTATAAAATCATAATGCAAATCCTAGAATAGGCAGTTCAAAATACACTAATGGAAATATGAACAATAGAGCCTCCATTTTTGAGTAGGTACCTAACACTAAATCGTGATAATGTCAGTGATATTATTCAATTATGGATCATTAAGGTTCACTATGCAAAAAAAATTGTGTACTACACGTTCAATATTGCGATATGCATCTATAGTGGTTTGGTTAAAAACAATTGAAGCACTTTACCTCTTTTATTTATTACATATTTTTACAACAGGTACAAATAGGAACCTTTCTACCTAAAAAGACGTTAACATCCCTCGTGCGACTTCTTTTGCCTTTTCTTGTCCTACCAAGTGTTCAACAAGAGTTAAAGCAAACTTGAAGGCGGTGCCTGGACCACGACTAGTTATTAGATTCCCATCCACCACCACTTCATCTTCCTTATAAGTGTAATTTCCCCCTTCAACCACTTGAGACTGCACAGATGGGTAGGATGTTAAGTTTTTTCCAATCCCAATTCCGTGAATTCGTAATGCAGTAGGTGCAGCACAGATGGCAGCGATTATACCACCGTCGCGTTCCTGTCCCTTCAGCACTTCTCCTAGCTGTTTACTCTCACAGAATGCTTTTGATCCACCTAAACCGCCCGGTAAGACTATGGCATCGTAGGGACCTTTTGCTTGTGACAATTCAATGTCTGGAACGACAGCAACACCGCGACTACACTTTGTTGCATCTTTTCCGGTAACACCTGCCAACTCCACTTCCACCTACAAATGTTTTAGGTATAAGTAAACCTTAAGGGATACATTTTGAAGCAAACCCCTCCACGGCGAAGCACATCGACAGTAATTACACACTCCATTTCCTCAGTACCTGTTGCTATTAACACTAGGGCTTTCTTTGCCATATTGAGGGAGGAGTAATTTCGGTGGAATTGAATGGAAGTCAGACACAGTAGTTTATGGAGCTGTAAATGTAATGACATTGAACTGTTAAGGTTATGTCATAATTTTGAGGTTATCAGTAACTGAACTTGCTATTCCTTCTTGTTTTGTACCATGTTAAGTTTGTTTAGATGAAATGGCTGCCAATGTCGCTCATTACACAGCGACCATAGAGACAGAACCGTCAATTTTTGAGGTTATCGCCCAACAGTCTCTGAACAGTCTTCTTCACCCAGCATTTCATAAGTTTACTAGAGTAAGATCGATTTACCTATAATATGGCATAAATTGGGGGTCAGTTTTTAGCACAAGTGAATGCAAATAGATTCTCTTGGCTGGTTCAATACAGCGATGAAGTCTTCCTAGTGTTAAATGGGCTTCTGCAATCCCATTACTTACGCACAACTGGTAAGCTTTTTGCATATAAAACTCATTAACCACTCACCTTAGGTGCTTCTTTTGCCGAGTACTTCTACGGACTGCAACGTGTCACTTCATCAAACCAGCCACTAACAGAAGCTCACTACAAACTCTCACTCATTTTCCTGGTCGTGCTACCATACCTTAAGATAAAGATAGATGAACAAATTCAGTTGTACAGGGTGGAGAATGCGGAAAGCTACTTGCACATTGGTTTGTGTAAACGGGCATCTATATTTGCACATTCTTTCTTTCATGTGTCATATGGTTTTTGGACTTTTGTACAATACCTCCGTTATCTATCGAACACCAGCTGCCATCAGACACCTCCGCTTCAGCTAATGCAACTGAAACTGGTGTACCTTGCAACACCCGAGTTTATGCCTTCCTTCTGGACTGCCTTATTTAGAGGACAATTGAGGTTTGTTCCAAATCAAAATATTCTATTTTTGAGTACAATCATGTCATTTGGGCTATTTCTTGCTGTATGAGACAAATTGTGTTTGGTCTAGTGGGTTCAATGCTCAAATATGGCTAAGAGGAGCCATGTTCAAATCCGGGTTCTGGCATAAAAATTGTGCAACTGTATAGTACTTAGGATTGGTTGATAAAACATCCTGGATTCAATCTCCACCCAATTAAAACAAAGGCAAAAGTGTCTAAGTCATTTTTAAGTAGGCTAAGTTTTAGCTTTTGCCAGGCTGTCTTCTCTCTAGCTAGAGCATCTCTGTGGGAAGATGGAATTTTATTTTTTCCAAAAATGTGAATACCTCAAAGACAATAGGAGCACAAAATGTGTATAATACAGCAAAATTGAGGTAGGAAGATTTTACAATGAGTATAGGCGTTAAGACATAACAAAAATTTGATTTTTCGATACTAACACACAAAATATCAGCTTTACAGATTTGCGTGCAGGTTTGTTGCAAAACCTTTTGGAAATCTCTGCCTTTTTTATGCAATTTTTGCAAGTATGGAACACAGAGAGAGCAAATTACAGCTTCACCAGCTTGCCAACGGTACCACCCCCACCTGTAAGCATCCATATGTTACTTACAGCAGCACATCTTAGTCATCTTTCAGCTGGATTCGAAAGCAGGTGCTTTTAAGGGAAGATGCCCCATTTGCTTACAGTCATATAAGATTCCAACTGTTCTGCCAGTTTCTGGGTAAATATTATTTATGCACTTATGACTAAGACTAATGATATGGGCCTACAGGTACGTGTTTTGCTTTCCATGCATTGTTCGCCATCTTCAGAGGGACACCCGGTGTCCTGTTACTCGCTGGCCTGCTAAATCATTGGATGTCATCAGACTTTATGATTCTGTTTAGTTCTAAGAAAATGTGTTTCACAGGAATTGAAGCCTGGTTCTGTTGCGTTTAATGGGTATTATTAGAACTAAATTCATTATAATTAAACAGTATTTTTAATACTAGAGACTTCATGCATTATTTCTACAGCATCTTGGATGAACCACCTCCCATCCAGGGCTACAGGCCTGTGTACAGAAAACTTTTTATTACTAATTGGCCACAGTCATTCTAATCTCTCTTTAAATGTTTTTTACTGTCTGCCTTACAACTTTCGTACAAATTACTCAAATCAAAAGCTGCCTCGACATTTTCTCTGGAAAATAAAAACTTGATCACTTTCCCCTTGCCATCAATCAAAGGTCTCCGATCCACCTCCTTCCCCTCCTTAAACACAATCATTGTCGGCAATTGCTTGCTCAAGCTACTATCATTAACCCGATATTTTACTCCCGCTTCAGGATACCTCCCAACGTCAATCTTTCCAAACTTTAAATTATCTAAGTAATAATCGCTGCTAAGTTTGGCAAAGATTGGTGCAAAAGTTACGCATGCTGGATTCCAGACGGTATAAAATGTAATGATCCAGGTGACCTGTTTGTTCCGTACGAGTTCATCCTCCAAACTGTTTTGACCATGAAAGTAGATGACTTTATCTGGTCCCGAATAAGCAGGTGCAGGTAGAAGAAGGCCCATTACTAAAACCCACAATGTGACTATGTCCACTGTATCATACACTTACATATAAATATTATAGCATAGATAATTCCCATTATAAAATCGGCATAAAACCATAGAATCAGATTGGCAACTTTGGTATATATAAAACTTGACGATAAATAATTAATCATCGTCACGCTACCGGTTTTGCGACTCCTTATCATTATCACTATTATTAGGAAGAATAAAATTTCAGTTTCTCGCTGCAAATTGATGACTGTGAGGTGGAGTTAGTGAGAGAGCGGAGCTTACCCCATCAAATTCGCATTCGTCAGCGTCGAATAGATAGTTACAAATGCCAGGCGTCTTCCGGCAAATTATGTAAGAGAAACTCAAAATTATGTTAAATATATAATACGGTTTGACAAGTTGCTTGAGATCCTCTTTTAAAGACATTTTTGAAGACCAATATAATATAACCTCAATTTTGATCTGAGTCTGAGGTGTCTGTGTCTAAGTAGCAGCAAATTTATAATAATAGTATATTAAGTAACAAGGGATTAAAAAGAGTTTTTGTTCCTGAAAGAATGGTTTAAAACCCGAGGCTTGTCGAGGGTTTTAAAATTCATGAGGGAGCAAAAACTAGTTTAATCCAGTGTCACTTATACTATTTTTCCAATACCGACCGATCTGAATCCATTTCAAAATTAATAGCATAGGTATGCTATAAAAACTATGAAAAAGACTACATACCTATATAGAAGATGGAGAATCGATGCTGGTAGTTAGTATTCCAGACACAAAAACTAAAAGTCAAGAGTTTTTACCATTGTTGAAGCGGAGAAGAACTCAATTATTTTGCATTATATAGGAAGAGCTGGATGTAGGTACAATAAGGCCCTTTATAAATTGTGCTTTTCATATTACCAATCACAGTGAAGGTCAAAGCTTCCATATGCCTTCTAGCCACGAACTTAAGTGCATGGTTCTAGCGCTACCTTCTTAAAGTGAATACAGTATAGGGTTAAATTTAAAGATGTGTACATAAAAAAATCGAATAAAGAACATTATAAAAATTTGTACAGGTAACATTAAAATCAATATATCGTCCAGTTTGCATTTAAAAGATTGTAATACAAGAAACGTTGACGGAAAATATAACCCAAGAGTTACTTACCAGTAAGTTGCAAAGTAAAATCTAAGGCAGGGTGGTATTTCTTAACTAAACCAGAATCATCATATGTTGAACTTGGCAGCTAGATAAAATAAGGTCAAGACTTCTACCTTGCAAATTAGCTACATTATTGTAATAGGTATTGATCAGCATTTAGGAAATGTAGGAAGTTTCGCATCAGCACTGTTGAATGACGGAACATTGAAGTCACCTGCAATTACAAAACTATCATGCAAATATACAAAGTTGCTTAAGACCTTCTATAAATAATTTCAAGTCATGCAGCAAAATATTTAATAAATATGACTTATTAATTAATTAAAAATATGATGTGATGACAGTATACGTACCCAGTCAATTGTCCACACCCATCGTCGTGATTCGTGACTCACTCGTCCAGACGGCGGCCTTGTAGAGCCTAGGAAGCAGATCCTTCCGGACAACCTCACAGCATGCAGCCTGCCATAACAATTCTAATTTTTACTATCAAGTTTTCATCTCTTTAACGCACTTTCAAGGCTTTATGGTCTTCCTGGTAACTGTTGGGTGTAACTATTAAGTATGTTAAAGGAAATGGATTATAGAGGGGTTCAAAACAAACTTTTTTTTTATATATATTATAAGCTGTAGCTCCAAAAAATTTTGTTCAGAAACTAATCCCCCAAAAGTACTAAAATTCACATCCCTCATTCTTTTTAGCGCATTTTTGATTCTAAAAATGGAGCTTAATTGTTTCACTAACAGTCGGCTGTTCAGACGCCTTTTATAAAGTTGATCCAGATCTCGGCAACGGAATATCGTAGAATTTTTGGGTTTTCGGCAATATATTCGTACTATCGTGTTATTCCTGCATCGCTTAGTCTGAAAGGTGAAGGCCATTCCTGAAATTTATATAATTTATGAATTTCCTTTAAGCCTGAAAGCTACCGATGCGCTGAAGTCTAGTGATTGCACATCAGAGACTTAGACTTGTTTAATTAATTTGGGATATTTGAAACAAACTACCTATATATTCCAAATTAATAGCAAGTTCTTTATTATTTTGAGACAATAATGGATGGGGTTTACGCATAAGCCAAGCGGATCGAAAAGGGGTTCCGGCCGCAAAAATTAACGCGTGTTGTTCAAAGCACGAAAAAAGATGTAAAGTAAACCTTTGAAAACGTAATGTGAGATGAACGAAGATCGAAAAGGAAAGACTGCAGCTTCTGCAAAACACATATTCAACGATCCAGTCTGAGACTGAATGGCGCGTCGGAGACCCTTCAATCTCTTCATTTACCTACTGGAAGAACAGGAAATAGACACTGTCATATTGCAAAACACTATCGCTCAGCCAATTGAGAAGGAAAAAAATGTACAATAAATTCAGTAGATGAAACTATCGTTTGATAATGCTGGTGCACAATGAAAAACTTAGCAACTCTACAAAATAGGCTTCAAAGTAGAATAACTGTGTACAAAGTCCGTTAATAACGCAAATGGGCAATGAATGGGTACAAAGTTTGAGTTCCGAAGAAGTAACTCTTTTGCTGGAAACTTTATCTAAAGGTATAAAATTGCAAAATGTAAGTTACAATCTGATGTTGAAAAAACACTTTGTGACGAAAATCAAATTTGCTCAAGCTTGTTTTTCAATTAAATTTAGCGCGCTATCTTCCAAGCGAGTCCAAATAATTGACCCACCGACTTTGAGACTGCAGTATTTAATTGTTTCATACCAATTTCACAGATCACCATAGGCAGGTGTAGGTGGTAAACACATGACAATCAATACCTCGTAATGTTCAGTCGCTCGTTGGGAATGCTAGAAAAAAAGTTGCGCCACAACATATAATATTTAAACAATCAAGATACACAAGTTGAGTAAATACCTGGAATTTGTAATTACAAAAGCGTATTTTTTTAAGCATCGTATCTCCGCAAACCTTTATATATAGGGGACTGTAACTATCCACGTTGATCTGTGCAGCGAAATGTGGGTAACGGTGCTCGCTCTTCTAGTTGCTAGCGTTGGTGAGTCAATGTGTAATGAGGTAGTCTTAATAATCAATTAAATCAATGCAAAAGGTGCCGAATCGGGGCATTGGAATGAAAAAGTCCTCGGAGGAGCTACAGCAAGCGATGGAAAGTTTCCATTTACTGCTTCCTTACAGGATGCCAACAATAAGCATTACTGCACTGCTGCAATTATCTCGAAGAAATGCATAATTTCGAACGCTGCATGCAGTATAACGTATGTTCGGAGTCTCTTAACGAATTTAATTTAATTTATTTTCTTTTTCGTTTAGCGCACAAGCGAACAACTTTCGTATAGTGGTCGGAGCAAGTAAGTTAAGCGCTGGTGGCACCGTATACCAAATTGGCTCGATTGTTAAGCCTGCAACTTATAACGAAACAAGTTTTCTTCATAATATAGCAGTTATAAAACCTACAAAAGACATCGTGTTTAACGATAAAATTAAACCAATTCGTTTAACAAACAAAATTACGCCGCCGAGAACATCGGTTACTTACACAGGTTGGGGTATGACGAAATACCCCGATACTACAATGTCCGATACCTTGCAGTACATAAGCTTGGTTATACAGGAAGGAAAGGATTGCGATAGCGGTACAGTTCCCGGTTATCCAAATGAACGTAAATTGTGCACTGCCACTGCTCCGGGTGTTGGGTTATGCAAGGGCGATCTTGGCGGGCCGTTGATCGAGGCAAACAGCCTTGTGGGTGTATCATCGACCCTTTACGAATGCGCCCAAGGTAATCCAGATACGTATGAAGACATATTCAGCTGGCGCGATTGGATTCGTTCACAGTGTGATATTCCGTTCTGTATATAATGTCTCATTAGGGTTGGGCATACTTACAATGATATAGTTAGATAATGAGTTACGTGTCTTAAACAAATACAAGTGTGCTGATCTTGAACGCTTTCTTAATTTATCCTATTTCCTTCTAAGAAATCGGGCCTATAACTTTCCACATACGTCCCTATAGATTTTAGAAATTCCCATGTTGGTGTAATTGCAAATTTTTTAGCATAATCATATTCTTTCGATTTAACCATTTGTTTGTGTGATTCTCGAATTGATTTAGTTTCTACACCTTTTCTCTATTTTGGAAATTTTAAATGTTTTAATAGTGAATAAAATAAATGTATTATTGTGTAAGTGAATCTGATACAAAACATGAACTATGTCAATCATAGCCATAAATTTTATTGGTCAATATAAGTAGTGGTTAATTTCTTCTGTAAGGATTGATATCAATGTTAATTTCTTTAAATTTTGAATGTCAGTAACAAGTGTTATCACTAATTAAAATCTGTATTATGTGTCCATGTACACGACTCATTTCGCAATATTCTGGTGTTCAATTTCGCCATAACAACGTTTCTTCCACAAGGGGACGCCATAAGCCCTATCCGTCGTTTACCTATTTACTAGTCCGACATATTACCACAGCATATCCTTCTTTATTGACAGATTGACATTGGTCACGTACGCATCCGTGATTCGTAAAATAATTCTTACATTTGCAGAGGCACTTTAATCAACACTTTTTAGTCACGTTTTCAAATTCAAGTAAGTACCTAAGTGAAATCTAATTATAATTAGTGTGGTTAATTCTTCCAATGACTGACTGTACTGACAATTTCCAAAACGCTACTCTTAATCTCACTTGAACATCGAAACACGTTTGCTAAGATCAATAAATTACGGAGATCGATGATCAACTCGTCGATAAATATTGTCTTAAAAAGCACAGACTGGTGGTATAAGTATTCAAGTATGCTATTCGCAAACTTTGAAAACGCCTTTGAAAGATGAATAAGGCTGCTCCCTGGGAAACTGCATGCGTCATCGTCGTTCTTGATACACATTCCATACCTTGCGGAGCCTGGAATCTGATTATAAGTGTGGTGATAATTGATTAAAGAAAGATTAATTACCTGCAGAAGTATTAGAGCAAGCAAAATCAAGAAAACTTCAATGTACAACAAAAATCTCATGTTTGATTATACAGATCCATTCGTTCTGCTCCCACATTTTTTATTTAAAGTTTGTAGCAATTGGCCTTCCCAAATCTCCTACGTAATGGAAGTTTTCCAGTGTGGTATAATGGGTTAAAGAGTGAATGATCTTATCTGCGATTGTGAATTAAGCAACAAAGCATTTCATGTTTCTGAGTGAATAATTAAATGTCCATTGAATAAATAAGAACTAATGTTCATACTACTACCCCCTTCAGTAATATTTTCGTCCTCGGCGTGCTCTTTCTTGAAACGTAGTTCATGGCGCATAAATTTGATTAGGCGACTTATTTATTTACAATTAATTAAAAATGAATTTGTAACAGTCCTTAAACGGATTGATTTATAACAGTTATATAATTATTATTTACCACTCACTTGTACACAATATTTATAACAAATAAATGTCTCACATACACTATCAGGAAATTGGCATATTCACATAACGATCAAGTACAGGGTAGTAAATAATAGTAATGGGATTAACCCGGCGCGGGACTGTTCCGGAAATGAGTTATAAAGCGTACAAAGAAACTATTGGAACATTTTGCTTTACAAGTCTTAGGCACTTGCCACAGTTTTACTTACTCTGGAAGCAATGTGCGTAGAAGGCTCTGAAACGTACTAAAAGACCCAGAGCTTTCTACAGTCAAGTAATTCTTAAAAAGTAGAGAGCTCTACAAAGACCTAAGGAGTCACTACATTGAACATAAGAAACCCAAAAAAACCTTAAGTGGTATCAACCGTCAACAAAATAAAAGCGGATTATAAACTAAAACTATACATTTTACAACAGGCTTCATAATTTTATTAAATTGTCAAACGTTGATTAACATATATTGGTTCGACATAAGAAGTATTATTTAAAAAAACATGATAGCTAATTATGATATAATTATGATAAAACTAATAAATATAATGTGAACATTTTATACAATAAATTAATTACAAAATTGTATATAAAACTTCGATTTATATACAATATAAAGGAAGATGTTTGCACTAATGCCATTTTAAACAAATATAAGCATTATAGTGTCCTATCTTGAAATCAACTAGCGCCTATAAGAAATATACAAAAGTCTGTTTGGTATTACATTACGTACTCATGCATGCTTAACTAGAAAAATACAAAAAATATAACTATGTGTATCTATAAATTATCGAAATAATGTTATCAATATTAACAAATTTCTAAATTTAACTGCACTTTACATTTAAACAATCACAATTACAATAACCATTATTACTTAAAAGAATCGAACTACGACAGCAAGCGCGGCTGCCTTTTGTCAAAGATATCAACTAAGATTTCAACTTCAGAATTAACAATGAATGTAAAACGCGTCATTAAAAATGCACCGATCGACTGCAATTTAAAAAATTTCACTAAACATTTGCAAGCAATCATAACTTATAACTAAAAGACTAATAATTAAAAAACTTAACTTCCATTCGATATCCATTTCTCCAATAGTTTCATTCTATCTAGCGATAAATTTCCGATTCGGTTGCAGTGTTGACTGAAAATATCGGAAGATATTTGTTCGATTGGTACGACAAGAAGAAGCTTTGGCACGAGGAGTGTCTCCGCCCAACCGATAACAAAGTGGAACCATTCAGTTCTTTCCTTCTCGGTTGTTTTATTTTCCGTGATTAAAGTCTCAACACGAATGAGAATTGCTGCCAAAGCGGACATTCCAAACTAAAAATGTTACTGTTACCGAGAGGTGGAGGTGTGATCGAAGCTGTTTTAGCTGAAGTTCTAACTTGGTTACATTTTGAAGTAACTGTAGCTATTTTGCGAACATTTTATGATAAACAGAAAACTGCATCACATTTCAACATCTGACAATCACTATTACATTCAATTAGTTAACTAATCGGATTATTTTATTAAAACAGATCTGATTTTGATATTTTTTGTAATTATCCCTCTCTTGCTCTGGGTCCTCACCAGGCTTGGACCCAATTACAGAGTGACCCTCCTAATGTAACAAATAGGAACTGTAGTAAAGAATATAATATGTATGTAATTACAGATTTTATTCTTTCTCATGTCATAATAATCGAATGAAAACTAATTAGATAATAAAAATTTGTTTGTACTACTATGCGTAAAACGTAAACTATTTCATAATTAACAAGCATTCCCGGTGAACCTCGTACCGCCTTTGGAATATCCACAGGCATAAAAGACAGACAAACATTCATTTTTCTTTATAAGTGTAGATAATAGCAGACCCGATGAATGTTGTATCGTCTATCGGCCTATCCCGGTCAGTCTAACATTTCAATATGTTGCCATTACAGTGTGCACATTTTGTTTCAGTTTCAGCATTTGGTAGCAAAATTACACTGTACACATTTTAAATATTTACGCTTACAACTTTCTGGTACCGGCACATAAAAAGCCTTCAGCAGGCTATGCACAGATGATTAATTTAGTCTGCAGGAGAAGCCAACTGGCTTCGTGGCACACTAATAGATGCAATTAATAGAAAATGAATAGTGGAGGTGCCGGGTATAGTAGATCGTTGTACAATCACAGTGTGCACATTTTAAATCCTTTGAGGAGAAATATTTTATAATACATATGTTGAAAATTGGTTGCAAAATTGCAATGTGTACACTTCTATGTAGCGCATTTTATTTTTTTAACGAGTTTGTAACTTGTGGTGATTATGTAAGTAATTAGCGTTTTTACTGTTTTGAGTTTGTCTGTTATATTGTCTGTCATATACTATTATTATTAATGTTAATGTAATTTTCCATTTCTTTTGACAAGTGTGAGTGTAACTCCCACCTTCTTAAGTAAATATTATTATTGTTTAAATCTGAAGTATTGCGTATTTTTAAGCGGCAAGCATTTATTGCTCATTATTACACACTATGTGATTTAAAGTTAATCAAAATCACCGATATTTTAATAGTTAATTTTTTTTTATGTATAAAGATTAACATTGATAAATGGAGATGGTCGATTATTGACGTTAACTGTAATTTAATTCTCCAATTATCACATAATCGATTATTAGCATTTGTTCTTTTCATGGCTAGGTACATTTATTTTTTTAGTGTCCCTCGTAATATGTAGATTAATCGATTATTGACTAGCGCTAATCTGCGTAGCCCTAAATAAGTACGACTTGAAACATGAAGTTAATAGCAAATTACTTAAAAAAATAACCAGTAAGTTTTTTGCTCAGCTCTAAGTGCGATTGACATACTTTGTTCGACGTTATGAAGTTTAGAGGCGGTTTGCCTTGACAGCTTATTGGCGTGCCTCGACTGGTCTCCGGGCTCAACACCTCAAGCAAGTTCGAAACTATATCCAAGATGATGCTCATATCACTAACTTGAATGAATCTGGAAAGAGATCTGTAAGCGCGATTGCGATGAGGTGAACCAGACCCACTGTTTAAAGTGCGGATACAGGCGAAGGAAGAGATTTTCTCCGGCTGTATCTTTACGACCGACCATCGGTATGCTTAGCAATACTTTCGTCCACAAATCGCAGAGTTGCATCGCAAAGTAGTCCACGTGTAGGCTGGGTAGAATTCGTAAGAGCAACATCTGAAAATACAATTCTGAAGAACCGGCCCGACTTGTTCGCGATCTCACCTTTCCCTTTCGAATACTAAGAAAGTTGGCGTATTTGTCTTCCTGGAATAATCCGTTGAGTACTTTCAAAAGATGGTCGTTACAATTCTCCATAAGCGGCGCGCTTTCTTGCTGTAAACATTTTAGGATTTCCTGCTTCTGTTCCGAGGTCGAGGCGACGTCTAGCTCGCGCAATCTCTGTTTTTGCCTAATCTCGCATAATTTTACCATATTACTTTTGTATAAAGGATTTTTTAAATCCTCCGCTTTTAGCAGATAACTGTAAAATACTTCTAATTCTAGGAGAAGTTGTTTTATTTTTTTAGTGTCTCGCGTCGTTAGGCTGGTATCGCTATCTTTATCGGGAGTTACGATGTCCATATCGATGATCTTTCGTGGGGCGGTAACTGAGCCGCACTGAAATAAATGTAATTTACGTTTAAAAATGGTTCCAGTCATCAGCGCCGTTCTCGTTCTAAATTAGCGTCCAACATTGCCATAAACTAACTACCGGCCCCACATTAAGATATTTTGCATCTTACACATGATGCCTGCCTTCACCAAACTGAAGTGCTTCAAGTGTACGTTTACGTTTCACAAGTAGCGTTATAAAGCGCTCCTGATTTTGCTTTCTTATGGGGTAGTGAGCAGTGTTAGTTGAGCGAGTGGTTCACCAGAGACTTTGGTAGTGCTCTTAAAGTGCTTCACCTGGTCAACGCACTCAATATTTTCAACAAGTTAAAAACGTGGTCACTCGCGACCGACGAAAGCGCATTTTCCCCGCACAGAATGAGTAATAACTCGGGAAGGAAATGACTAATCCCAAAAATCCTTTGTCATTCTGGTCTTTGAGCTGTACTACACCGTATAAGAAAGAAACCACAATGAAAAAGCTTAAATTGGAGCACTAGTAGTGGTACAGAAGGACAAAGTGCGGACAATAGCATTATGTGGGGGTCCATACGTAAGCCCCGCCCCTCCCCAACTCAATCAACCTTATCACATTAGGCCTCGGAAGCTGTAAAAAAAGGTAAGAAAGCCCTGTGTGTAGACCAAGATGCTCCAAAACGCCATGAAAAGTTTAAACTGTAGAGAATTCTTTTTCAATTTCACTTTCACTTTGATGATTCGTAGTCACCTTAATTTTGAAGTTGAGAAATTTCATTTGATTAATAATGTTAATCGGAGTAAAGGGCGACACTTTGAAAATGAAAAGGTTGGATTTAATGATGCAGGGGGTTAACAAGGAAAAGATAAATTTCAAACTTTAAAGTCCCATAACTATTTTTTTTCAAATGGCACTACCACTATTTTATTTCGCTATTCGATAGTCTTTTGTGTTCTCTTCAAACTCTGTAAGGGGCGACCTGTGGTTAAACCCTGTAGTTATAAGGGTTTTGAATATTTTTCACAAAAGTGGGCTGTGAAAATAAAAAGCAAGAGTGCCAAAAAGTAAACAAGTGAGTTTGTTGTTCTATGAACAAGTGTCACAAGTGTTAAATATTTGGTACAAGTTACAGAAAACAAGGTCTGATTACGTCGAGATTACATCCGTTAGGTACGCTCTTAAACAACTTGAATTTTGACACCGATCCCATATTTTTGCTCCAACCAGTTAATCGATCTTAATGAGATTATCACCTACATTACGCCATCAAACCACCTACCTGTAACTTTCCCAGAGAGTTTTCAAACTGCAATGGTGTGTACACTTTAGGTGTAAGAGTGTTCTGATTATCCTGCCTTTCATTATTGCGCCTATTATGCCACTGATTGCGATCCATAGGGGGTTGATTCTCCTTACTGTTCTTTGACTTGCGTTCCTTGTATATCTATGGCAACAAGAATGTTACACGCATATTTACAAGAGGTAGAAATCCTACCGTGTAATAATAGTCGTCAAAGTACGGGGTTCCCGTATTTAGCTGCACCAACTGAATATTAATTAACCACTGTTTCTCTCTACTACTCATGAGTCCGGCATACTCGTCGCGTGGTGTGTAGTAGTCGTTTCTATGTCGTGTGTTGTCGTCGATTTTATTCCTATGTTGGTGGTTATTGTGGTGGTTCAGTCGATTGTTATGGTGCATGTTATGCATGTTGCCGATTCGGGGGGGCGCAGGAAAGTTAAACGGGTGATTAACCTGAAAGCCTTGTGTCATTAATCGCAAAAGTCCGAGACTTGCGAACCCACTGGAAACGGTTGATGAGGTGGATAAATTAAGCCGGGCGGCGGCGTTGGACCGCCGTGCATGAAATGAGGTGGTGGGAGAAACCTTCCTAAGCCAGGGGGAGCATTTGGATGATGCATGTGTGGAACAGGCGGACGTGGCGGCATTCCCATTGGATATAATCCAGGAGGTAAGCGACCAGGATGCTGAAATTACAATTCAGTCAAAAAATCGCAATAATAAAAAATAATCATAATCAATAAGGCTTCTCTGTGTGGATGCGTGTTCGTGCGTTTCAGTCGCACCACGCCGCACAATTACAGATGACGTGTTATCGGACGTTGGCACATGATCAGACTGTTCGTACGAACACGCATCTACTATTTGCCACGACATGGCGGATGGCCTCAATTGTCGCCACCGTGTTGTATAGTTAGTATTTAGGTTCACTTAAAAACGCCCTCTATTGACCAGCAGAATAAACATGTACCTTTCAAAAATGTATAGAAACCCATACACAGACATGCAAGTGTTAAACTTGCCTGTGCAGGTCTAGACGCACGGGCAAATGCAAATGACAGTGGGAAAAAAGACACAAACCATCTAAGGTTGATTATTTGGGAGCCACGCCCCTAAAAGCATTTCTTTGTTATTTTTTTCTCAGGAAACATAATAGGTGTGATTGCCTAAATTTTAAAATATGCCCTTATTATCTTGTAAAAAATTTTCAAAATGCCTACCCCAAGAATGTGCAGTCTATTGATTACCAACATTTGATTGAATAAGGGCCTTCGCATGCTAGATCACCACGGTGGTGCCTCCATGTTGGTTGCTTATGTTTAAGAGGCCATCAGACCTCGCAGTTTAATCATGAACATTGAAGAAGCAGGTGTGCAGCGTACATATTTCTGCATTCACGGGAATGTCGTAAAAATCGCAATTACTGGATACATCCTTTTTTGTGTGACAGATGCGCAAGAGGGTTCTTTTTTACTCATTATGTAGATCTTCTTCTTTTTGAGCTAAAGACGACACTAGATGTCACTGAATTTTTTACTAATTACAGTGGACTAACTTTGATGGAGAGCATGAACAATTAATTACATTTCTGTGGGGGATTTCTTGTATACACTGGCAGCACTGCCGGGAGCTCTAGTATGTACAGTTTTGGAACAGAGCACATTCCCGTGGTGGCGCCATCAGTCTGGTGGCTTTGAAGAAGCGTGGCTAGTCAGGCCACAAACGCTCAGTGTGCTGTGCTTCATTCGAATCAATGCTATACAACGTAGCCACCACGAAGGCGCCAATGTGGGGCCCAATGTGCAAAAACCCTAAGGGAGCAATTTCAAAGGAAATTCTGGTTTAAATAAAGAATTCAAGGTCAATTTCAATAGCACATATTTTAAGGGCACATTGATATTAATGATAATAAAAAATGTTTATTTAACTTTTAAAGAGAGCTTTACCTGAACAACTGGAGGATGCGGTTTTGGTTGCACATGATGAAACTGTGGAATGAGACTCGGTGAGGCTGAATGCCCTTCGTGCCTTGCACGATTCTGCAACAATCCACGCTCTAACTCCTCCACCGTACAGATTTTTTTCTGAATATGGTTTCCGACTGTAAGATTAGGGGCCTCCAATTTGGCACTTTTACCAAACAAATTGAAGGTGTCATTACCCCGTTCACCAATCCCACTAATTTTATCACCCTAAAAACCTAGATTAGTAGCATACCGACATAGGTAAACCTACCGATCCCTTATGCGAATTTGGCAAAAAACTACTACCAAAAATATCACCATTTTGAGTTGCGTTGTACGACCACACCGAATCCTTAGAACTAGGAAAAACATAACTCGAATGCTCTAAACTTAACTTATCGATCGATATATCTAAAAGGTGGAGATATAACCTCATTTTTTCATGTTTACAATTTACCTAAGCTATCGGACTGTTTAGAATTTTCGGCGAGCTCGGCAAACTGCTCGTGCTGCTGCTCCCAATCGTCGAGACACGCCGAATCCTCCAAGGTACCAAACGTTTCATCGTTAAGAGCGTCGTACTCCTCCTCTTCAATCTCCAAACAATCCGCTTCATCGGGCGAAAGTTGATTATCCTCACTCTAAAAAAAAGTGATTAGTACTCGAAATTTGGGAAAACCGAATTGAAACGCAGTTAATTTATCATTATCACAAAAATAGAAATTCGAGTGCAAAGTGAGAAATTGTCCATTTTAAATGCTTACGTCTGTGCCAAAGCGAAAAGAAGTATCAGCCATTTGATTTTTGCGATACTTTTAACATTCTGCTTAAAAAATAATATCGGAAACGTACAAAGTTTCTAAATTTTTGTAGTTCAAGTGCAAATGACAGCAAATTATCAGCTAATTTTAAATAAAGAACTGTTCGGCGAAAAAGTCCCTAACGAAATCGTTTTGGTCGCGTGCAGTACATTGCATCAATTACTTTTTATATACAGGTGGAAATGGAAATGCCCATGCAATTAGATTTCTTCAAAACAGGTATCCACTTTTACCTATATCCACATTCACAACGCATATTACGCATTATATAAATCAAAGATAAATTATCTTTGTACATACTATGTATAAGTGGAAACCTCGCTAAAGTCGAGCCACAGCCGCAAGACTCCCGGCAAGGATTAATTGTAAACCCTAAACCGCCCTAAAATCGGTAATTTCGTTATTCAATAAAAGCGATAGGGATTGTTCATAGCAAGACCAAAGTAATTAAAATATACTTAAGGTAAATATCAGACTTTGAGGAGACTTTAGTTTGTTAAAGAATCATAATTTCAAAAAATATGTTTCTGCAAATTCCTAACCTAAAAAAATGCACGTCTGTCTTCAGGTCCTTGTACATTCTAATCGAAAATGAGTCGTTTCTTTGCAACGGGATCTGATTCAGATTCTGACAGTTCATCCCAAGAGGAGATCATCCCCAGACAGGCTGCGCCTATTTACACCGTAAGTGTGCAGACTCTTGGAGTATTCCGTCCTGTACGTTTCTTTACAGTTTAGCGATGACGAGGAGGAAGTTAAACGTGTGGTTCGTTCGACCAAGGAGAAGAGGTACGAAGAGCTAACAAATCTCATCAAGCTAATTCGTAACTACAAGAAAATCAAGGATATGAGCAGCATGCTGACAAGTACGTAACGAGTGTAAGCCGCCGCGTTCTGGAATTTTGTTTTAGGTTTTGAGGATCTGCAAAGGGCGTACGTGAAGGCGTTACCGGTCGTACAGAAGGAGGAGGGTGGGCAGACGCCTCGTTTTTATACTCGATGCTTAGTCGAACTTGAGGATTTCATAACGGAAATGTGGGAGGACAAAGACGGTCGGAAGAATCTTAGCAAGAACAACAGCAAGTCATTGGCTTCGTTAAGGCAAAAACTGCGCAAGTATATTAAGGATTTCGATGAAGATATTTCCAAGTTTCGCGAAAATCCTGATCAGCCTGATGATGAGGAGGAGGAAGAAAAACGTATGATTCTATTGCAATTTCTTAGTGTACATTATGGGGAGACACACATGGGTCTCGCTAAAAAAAACTATTCATTTAATTTGTAATTCAACAATAATTGCATAATCTTAAAAATTGAACTTAGCTTATCCATGAAGCTGGACTCTCCAATCGGAAGAAATAATTTTATTTGTCCAAACAGTTGGTGCTAATTAGGCACTATACCCTTACTGTAACGCAAAAATTTATCTGGGTACAAAACACAAAATTGTCCCCATCCCCTCTTTGAGTAAGAAAAAGCAGATGAAAGTTGCCCTTTATGCTGTAATTTTAAAAAATACATCATGTGATCATGATCTAGATACACTTTATTGACGCCTTTTGCCAATACTACACTAAATGTATATAGGTCATATATATTTTTTGCTTTTCTTCTCCGTTTTCAACAAATTGAAATATTTATGTTTAATTACATTGAGCTTGACTAACAAAAGGGTGGAGTGATGGAGATTTTTCAATAAAATACTTTTTTTGTCGGCGGCCTGATGCAGATGTTATTATAGATGGGTCAGTTGCTACTTTTCTTTACAGTATTAATATTAACTCAGATTTTAGTGTTTAAATCTGTGATATTAATTAATGATTATAAAAACTGCAGTATATATACATGTACACTGATATTTTACCTTAAGTTCATTGCATTAAAACCAAAAAGAATGCAATGACCGAACTTTTGTAATCGCTCATCCTAAATAATTAACACGCACTAAGCTGCTAGATAGTTTTTTAACTTTGGCATTTTTTTCTCCTCTTTTTTATAATAAAACGTAGCATAATTTTGTTTTACACAAAAAAGAAAGTCTTTCGAATAATTTTATAAAAATATTGGCTTGTTATTTGAAAAAAGTTGTATGACGTCACGGCGCTAAAAACTTACATAGAAGAATAAGAGTAGCCTGTAGTTTCTACTTCTGACGTGTTATGGGAATTCTGATAATAGATTGAACTTCTCCAAAAAGTGCCCATAGGGGGTCTTAATGGGAGGTAGGTGCTGGCCAATGTTTGTTCTACTTATTAACGATGAAAAAAAGGTAAACCTAATTACGCTAACCATTATATCACTTTTTAACATATTTTACAGACCCCAAATTGCCATTCCTTATAAAATGTATGACTTTCAATTTTTATAAAGAATTTACATATTACTGCTGAACAGTGTGCAGCTAAACAGAAAATTTGTTTTAGAATTGATGGATTTGGGGCAAGCAACCAATTTCAGGGTAGAAAAAATGCTATAAGTTTATTCAGGTTCACGAATTAATTTGTGCGATTGTCTCATATTAAGTAATCGTCTGGCTCCCAAGTTTAGGCGATACCTACGCTCTCCTTTTGGCTGTCACTTTTAAATTATGCTATGGCATAGTCTTTTACCGTGAATCTTTTACTTGTAAAAGAATAAATATCTGTTCGTGTCACAAAACCGCGAAGTCGTCAACAGATAGATGTAAATGAATGAATGTTACAGGTGAACCTGAAGTGGACTCCGATTCGGATGTTCCAGTTAAACCGGCGGCAAAGGTGATTAAGCCGGTCGTCCGAGATGAGGGCGAATCCTCGTCCGACTCTGAAGATTGGCCTTCAGATTCGGAGTCGAGTTCGGGCAGTTCCGAAGATGAGGAGAAGTTCACGAGCATGCGGGAGCGCTTCTTGAAACGTACCACGGAGAAGGACGACGATGATGAAAAGGAAAAGAAGAAAGACGAACGGCGCAAAGAACGTAAGGATCGCGAGAAGCGGAAATTGCGACGCGAAGATGAGGAGGACGAGGAAGGGGAGTGGGAGACCGTCAAGGGAGGCGTGGCCATTCCTAGCGTAAGGATCCTTTCTAAAGACATGCCTCTTATAATCACTTGTTACAGGAGAAACCGAAGATGTTCGCGAAGGACGCCGAGATCGACTTGAGTCTGGTGATTAAAAAGTTAAGCGAAATAATCGCCGCGCGCGGAAAGAAACGAACCGATCGGCGGGAACAAATCGAACTGTTGCATGAACTACAAGCCATCGCCGACCAACACAACTTAGGTGCCGCGATTGTCGTGAAAATAAAGTTCGCGATTATTTCCTCGATATTCGACTACAACCCCAAAGTCTCGGATGCAATGAAACCGGAATATTGGACGAACCTAATCGAGAGAATGAGCGAAATGCTGGACATGCTGCGCAATCATGACAACATCTTAATATCGGATAGTGTCACAGAAGAAACCGAGCGCTTTGACGAGGCTCCTTATCGCATTCGCGGATGCGTGCTGACTTCACTCGAACGCTTAGATGACGAGTTCATCAAACTGCTGAAAGAGTGCGATCCTCACAGTAACGAGTATGTCGAACGGTAAGTGCAATTTGTTGCAATAGCGGCGGGTATTAAACAGGTATCTACTCTAGGCTAAAGGATGAAGCGAAAGTGTCTGCGATAATAACTAAAGTGCAAAAACACCTGGAGGTTCACGGATCGCAATCGGAGCTGTGTCGCATTTACCTCCGCAAAATTGAACATTTGTACTACAAATTTGACCCTCTAGTGCTGCAATACAAAAGTGTAAGTACACAAATTTTGAGCTACTGAGTTTTCCTTATCTCACAAACACCTCGTGCCGTTCTAATCGTAGCGCCCCTTTCTCAATTAGAGTATTTTAGGGCGAACTCCCTCGAGACACTATAACTTCAATGCAAGAGATGGAGCGCCTCTGCAAGTATATCTATGCGAAGGATGGAACAGATCGTTTGCGAACGAGAGCGATCTTGTCGCACATTTACCATCACGCTCTTCACGATAATTGGTTCCAAGCGCGCGATCTCGTGTTAATGTCTCACTTGCAGGAAACGATTCAGCATTCCGATCCAAGCACTCAGGTATAATGTGGCGCGCATCGCTTACGCTACACGATTCACTTCCAGATTCTGTACAATCGAATGATGGCGCACTTGGGACTATGCGCCTTCCGGCACGCCAACATCAAAGACGCCCACAATTGCCTGGTCGATTTAATGATGACGGGTAAACCGAAAGAGCTCCTGGCCCAAGGTCTACTGCCACAAGTAAGTTAACCGAAACGACGCCATTTATTTCAAATACTTTCGCACGACAGCGCCAACACGAACGCAGCAAGGAGCAGGAAAAAATAGAAAAGCAACGTCAAATGCCGTTCCACATGCACATAAATTTGGAACTGCTGGAGTGCGTATATTTGGTCTCGGCGATGTTAATTGAAATACCCTACATGGCCGCTCACGAATTTGATGCGCGTCGCCGTATGATTTCAAAAACATTCTACCAACAGTTGAGAAGCTCCGAAAGGCAAAGTCTCGTTGGTCCACCGGAAAGCATGCGCGAGCACGTAGTCGCCGCCGCCAAAGCTATGCGAAATGGTCACTGGGCCGCGTGTAACAATTTTATAATCAACGAAAAAATGAATACCAAAGTCTGGGATTTATTTTATCAGGCCGACGCCGTTAGAGCCATGCTGACAAAGTTGATTAAAGAAGAAACATTGAGAACGTACTTGTTTACGTACTCGCACGTGTACGACTCCATTTCCATGTCGACCTTGGGAGAAATGTTCAAGCTTGACAAGCCAGTGGTTCATTCGATTATTTCTAAGATGATTATTAATGAAGAGTTGATGGTAAGTGTTTTGATATTGCATTTGCAATGGGTCTCGTTAATCCTCCAATTGAGTTGAGATTTACAGAAAAATAAACCTCAATTTTACAAACGTTTATTTTCTAGGCGTCCTTAGATGACCCATCGCAAACCGTGGTGATGCATCGCAGCGAACCGTCCCGTTTGCAATCCTTGGCATTACAGCTAGCCGATAAGATTAACAATTTCGTCGACTCAAACGAGCGCATATTGGAAACGAAGCAAGGTAACTTCTTCTTGCGCAGCGCAAATCAGGTAATGTACCAACTCCATGTTTGTGATTTTGAACGTGGTGCTAATTGAAAATTTGCAGGGCGGATTCAGAGGGGATCGGCAGAACTTCCGCGCCGGTAATGTTCAAGATTGGAGCAGGCAAAGACGAGATAACAGAAGAGAGTACTAAGAACTTTATTTATATTTTACACGCTATAAATAAACTTAACGTTTACTAATGATGTTTTGTATTTTTTGCCATTCCCGATCCAAATGCGCTTTCTCGTTCTTCTCCTTGTGCTTGCGTGATCGCCTTCCGTCCGTCATTTTTATTCCATATTGGAACGCAGCTTTTGGGAGCGCTTCCTTCTGGTTCATATATTCCGAATATTCTTCGGCAGTATCAAAGTCCCAACGCCCAATCGGTCCCTTCTTGTTGCCCAGATCCATTTTGGAGTAATCGACTTCATCATCCGAATCGTCAATTGCGTCGTTCATCTCTTCTAAACCAGGATAGCACTCGGCGTAACCTTCGGGTTCCTGCGTCAGCTTATTCAATATTTGCGCCGATTTGTTGAACTTGAGACTAGGGCCCACATCCTTAAAGTCCTCTTCGCGCTTATCAAAGTACGGCTGACGTTTGCGGCTCTCTTTAGAGTCCTGCGATCTTCTCGTTGTTGGAACGTAATCGCCGATATCTCCGTAAATGGAATCCTCTTGATTTGATCGTTTGCGCTTACGTTCGTCCACCACTTCCGCGTCCTCGTAATCCTTACGGTCGGTAGCGCCGCGCTTGTTTTTCTTGTTTTTGCGATTACCCTGGCGTAAATAGCTGAGAATTTGCGTTAGTTTGTTGATGACGATGTCGTTTGTTGTTAGGGTGGTCGTTGCCTCGGAGGTGGGGACATCCGCTTTGGATCGGATGATGTTTGTGGGTATATCGGATTCGGATTCGTCATCTGCAATAATCATTGTTCGTGAATTGGAATATATCTCAATTTAATACAGTGGCGTACGTAGAAATTTATTCGGGGGGGGGGGGAGAGATTAAACATGTTCGTGCACATACAGTCTCCCACTGCGTACTAGAAGAGGGGGGGGGGGAAAGAAATAGAAATTGGGTTGCAGGTTGCTGATGCTGATAGTCATTGATCTATTTATTATTGTACAAGCGAAAAAGATTAGATTAGAACGGTATTTTATTT
Source organism: Photinus pyralis (assembly GCF_008802855.1). Taxonomy (NCBI): domain Eukaryota; kingdom Metazoa; phylum Arthropoda; class Insecta; order Coleoptera; family Lampyridae; genus Photinus; species Photinus pyralis. Next base: position 718,415 of record NW_022170250.1, read on the forward strand.
CTTACTGCTGACAGGCCCCTTTATTGCTTTTGGGGCCGTATTGCTTTTGCTTTAATTAGTCAACGAAAACTTTGAATAATAGGTATATTTATGGGCAAAAAACCAATTTCCACAAAAAATTCAAAGGGCTGTAACTTGATCTAGTAGTCCGATCTTGGAACTGTTTGGAATTATGGATTCTACAGGCCACATTCTATAAGAAAATATTTTTTTCCGGTCGATCTGAGACAATTTTTTTTTCGGGGCAAAAAAAAGGAATTATGAATACTTACCTAAATCGATGACATATGCCATACGACCATGAGCAAACAGTTCATTCCTTTCAATATGACGAGACTTTAAAGTACAAATTGTACGATGAATGGACCGTCCGATCTTCGTCTTAAATTGAATCTCTTCATCTTCTTTCTTCGACACCTCCTCCTTCTTCTCTGGCTCTTCGGCCTGTTTGATAGCAAGTCGCTCCAATTCGATCTCCTGCTCGGTCTCTCTTTGAACAATTTCTGCACGAACCTTCTGTAAGAGGGCGTAATCGAGACCTTTTACTAAATGGGTGTGCTCCATGTCACCGCCGAGATATTTTGACTCCTGGATCATCTGCTTTCGGCGTTCTGCAGCGTCGAAGCCCGATTTGAGGTCTGGTGCGACCGCTCTGTACGCCTGGGCGGCGTTCATCGGGTCGACATTTTGATAGTCCGGGTTGACGCCATTTCTTCGTTCGCTGGCGCGATCCCTGTACTTTTCGGCTAACTCGGCCAGTTTGTTGTCTTCTTGTTTTTTCAATTTGGCGTAGTAGCTTTTCTTTTTGCGTCGCGCCTCGTTCGCGTCTTCCTTTGGAGGTGGCATCGACGTTGCGTTGGCCATCGCTTCTCTTATCGAACCCACTGCTGGGGCACTTGAAGGTGTTGCTCGAGGCGTCATTAGAAGTTTTCTGAAGTCATCGTTAGTAAGCCTCTGAGAGGCTGGCGTTTCGCTTGGACCAGGCATTATTAAAAGCCTTGCCAATATTCAATTTGCTTGAAACGAAAGTTAATTCGCATATACAAATAATTGACACATTGAGGTTATGTTAAATTTTTACGGTTGTCAGAGTAGTTCCTTATTTCGTTCACGGTGTCGCGTTTATTTTTGTTGTTTTATCAAGATGGAGGTTATGTGTTCTTGGTTCTTAAATGATTGTCAAAATTAATTTTATCATGTCGAAAAAGACCAAAAAGGAAAAAAATTACGCATACTTTTCAACTAGACCGGATAACGAGGAATATACAGTTGAACGAATCATCGACAAACGAGTAAATCCTTTTACTCGATCAATCGAATACCTACTGAAATGGAAAGGCTACTCCGATAGGGACAACACGTGGGAACCAGAACACAACCTGGACTGTCCTGGGTTGGTTGAGGAGTTTGAAGTTAGCCGTCGGCGTAAACACGAATTTCAATATCGTAAGCGAAGATATGCTCCAGGTGGGTAGATTCTTCTCATTACACTAACTTGTTACACACATTTTAGTCACAATTACTAGTAGCGGTTGTGAAACTCCAGATGTATCCAAAAAGAAAGTAATCGGGTTCGATCGAGGACTGAAACCCGAACGAATTTTGGCGTGCACAAATACTAATGGTACGTATGAGTAAGGTCTGCAACTGTCTCTATACTCTGAGCATGTAGGACAACTACTTTTCTTAATGCAGTGGAAGAATTCGACCAAAGTGGATCTTGTGCCTTCGGTTGAAGCTAATATGAGGTGTCCAGAGGTTGTGATCGATTTTTACGAGAGACATATCGTTTTGAATTTTAGTAAGGAGAAAGCGGAAGGTTGTGTGGTGGGAGATAAGTAATTAAAGCTTTGGCTAGCCAAAAATATGAAAGCGTTGGAGCATTTTCTGCTGATTAATGCGTACTGTTAATTAGCGCTAGTTAGTCCAGAACCAATTGACAGATATGTAAATTGGAAAAACTGACACCTGCTTGTCTACGCTTTCATAATTTGTGATAAAAAAATGCTCAAACAGTACTGATTTGGTAGTTAGGCGTTCTTATTAAGTTAGTGTATTAATTACTATATTGTAATTATTCCTATGTATATTTGTAATTTTAGTTTTATGTCATAAGATAGTAACACTAGTCTGCTGGTGAAGTTTTTAATCGTTTTCTAGCACACTAATCAATACATGTTTATCTATAAGAGTACTGTGTTTATAAACATAAATATACTCTATTGGGCGTAGTAAGGAATGAATGTAAATCGTTTAAAAAATCTGAAAATATAGACAGGATGATTAGCAAGGTCTTTCCCATGGATCAAGGAATAAATAACCCTTTGCTTGATAAACATCATTTTAGTAAGAAAAACTGAGGACGCAGATGAGCAAATAATAACCATCGGGAGAATGGACTGTCTCCATGAACTCTCCACAAACACCTTTTTTAGTTTTAGCACATCTGTGGTTTTAGATTTTCTCATTTTCCGTTTCAATAAAACTTGTTTCTAAAAGACTTGATTTAAATTTCTTTTTCCTGTTTTCGTAAACTTTTTAGCTAAAATGTTACACTAATTTTGTCGTGTTAACTACATTTGAATACTTGTCAATTTGTTATTTAATAAACTAGTGGGTATTTATTGTAAACAATAATACAACAAATTGAAGTGAATTTATGTATTGGTTTTCCATATACTTTTAATTTAAAATTGCTTGTGTTAAGTGTTCACGCAATTTGCTAATTCAATTACCGTTTACGTTGAGGTTTTTGTTTGTCCTTTATTATTAGCTTGCTAGTTGGGGCTAGGTGGCTATTGTGATCACCGTTTTTTTGAGCATAAAGTGGTCGTGTACAAGAGGCATAAATGATGTAAGATTATCAGAAACGTTTTCTTCTACTCCCATGTGGGAATTACGGTCACATACTGATAAAAATGTGTAAAGTTTATAGAATGGCGGAGTACAATGTTCAATCATTCTCAGAAAGGGTGGTTAGCCTACCTACATGAATCTTCTACTTTATGCGAGTCACTACTCAATGTTGAAAAGCACCCTTAGTGTTAAGCACATACAAATGAGTGATTATCATTTGTAAAACTATTGATAAATTAATATAATCTTTAAATTTTTAGGTTGTTCGGGGCAGCTGGAGCTTTGCGCAGAGATGAGCTCTAATCAGTGACAGCGAAAATGTGGGAAAATAGAGTTCTTGTTGTGTCAGTTTAATTGATACAAAGACTAATGGTCTATCAATGAGGGAAAATAAGATAGGAAGTCCATTCAGAAGTTGGCATATGTTTGAAACTGCCCAATTCCAACGAATTTACGGGGCACTGCTTAAGATCTTCATCTGCGTCTTTATTAGTTGAGGGTGGAGAAAAACACGGCGGCTGGAAATCATCCTCAGTGGCAGAAGCCTACGTGGAAAAATCCTTAACTAAAAAGACCTATCTGCAATAAAATCGTAACAACTGAGATTAATCGTAGTCACCTGTACCACAGATTTAATTAAATCTGTGCCTGTACTAACAGTACAATAAGCAGCACTAATTTTGTAGAGAAACAAACACATGTATAATTAAACTGATTATTTCTTAAAGGGTCTATGTGATATTTGCTAGTTTTGAGAAAAACTGCCAACTGATTTACACGTCATGCAAATGAGAGAAACAAGTCGGAAGTCTGTGGAGCTTTTGATGCCCTCTTTAAATTCCAAAATTTCTCTGACGCGGCTCGATTCATAAATATTCCTTGAGAATAATAGCTATCATTATTAACTTGTGATATAATTAATAATTCTATCCCACTGCAATTCTTGCATCCTTTCAAATCTGTCAGCCGCATACCTCCCTCACAGATTGCCCAGTGTAGGGCTCCCTAAAGCTTCTTGGGGTCGTTCAAATGCTTCCCAGGTATCTTGTCCAAACCTCGCAAGACTTTTTCAGATTGTAGGTTTTTTTATGGAAGCAAATAGGCTCTCAATATTATGAAAGCCGAAAGCTGTTCAACTATTTGAAAGGACATTTGGTAATATTTAAATTTATCGTTTAAGATTTTAGTGGAATGTGCTATTGAACATTCAAAATTACAGACATTACTTATTACTATTTTAAATGGAAAACAAGAGATGTTATTCTTAGGGTGTGATCCATGCATATCATTTTTCATAGTAATCTGCCAATTATCTCTTAGAGCAAGGTATAGGTAAAAGCAATGAGTAATTATCGTTTACTAAACTTGAGATAAGGCAAAAACACTATTGATCACCTAATACGTTAGGGAAACCATATAAACAATTCAGCAACGACTGTACATAAAAATTTATTTTGAATTGTTAGCAGTTTTGGGTTCAAAATTTTCCAAAAGTAGCCACAGTCATTTCAACAGACCATTTGTCTTTTTACCTAAGTAAAAACTTGAAAAAATAATTACATCGTAAAGGATTTAAATGGAAAATTTGTATTAAGGGAGGTCTCACCCTGCGAAGTAATACCATTGCACGTCTATGGCAATGTGGAAGAACTAAAAATTCTTATAATTCTACACGTTTTTACATGTCAGATCCTTAAGATTAAAGATGAATAACTGAACATAGTCCTAAACTATAAACTAAAAGAAACTTATGCCTTATCGTTCTTATCGTCGTCATTAGTTGGCGAATGCCAGGTTAGACGTTCCTCATAAAACTTAATCACAATCTGGGGACATTTGATATTTGCCTGTTTTGCCGGTACAAGGTCGGCCTCGTCGGTTCCGGCCCATTTCATTAAAAACATAAGTTGCCCTAAAACAAGCAGCTTAAGAAAGTGTTTAAAGTTAACGTTTGTCGCTCACCTGAACTATCGGTGGCGCCGATAATTTTTTCCGGTTCTAGTCCCCGATCGAAACCCAATATTTTTTTGTCTTCTTTCTTTTTTTTCGCGTCGACCGGCGTCGGAGTACCTAGAAGCAAATGTAAGCGGATGACCTTAAGAATTATTGCGTACTTACTTGTCGATTTTCGTTTTTTGCTTTCCGATTCTTCCTCTTTTCGTGCCCTGTTTGCCTCAAAATCAGCGATAAGTCCTGGACAATCCAAATTTTCTTCCGGTTCCCACGTATTGTCCTTGTCGTCATAGCCGTTCCACTTTAAATAATACTCAACAATGCCTGTTATCGGGTTCTTACGCTTGTCTAGAATCTTTTCCACAGTGAACTCTTCGCCGTCGTCTTCACCTGTCGGGGTGCCGCCGCCTTTGCGTCCTTTGCTTGCCATTGGAGCCGAAGGTATCTAACCTCACAAATAATGTATAAAGAAAAGTTAGCATTTTTGGGGGATACAAATTGGGAAGTCAAAGAGATTTTGGTATCAAAAGTAAATATGTGTATAAAGCAATTGGGTTAAATACATACTTTTCGCTTAAAAATTACACCAAAGTCAAAGTAACGCTTCTTGAGAATTGTTTTTAATATGGCGTTAGGAGGGAGATGGCGGACACTAAAAAGCGTCTTCACGCTAAAATTTGGCGGAAGTTTTAAATTTGGATCTCTTCTTAATCGAAAACGGCACTAATTCGCCTTTAGGAATTGAGTCTCAGATACCGAGAAGCAAATAACAAATAATTCTTGTAGAACCACGTGGATAATAATTGACCAAACTAGTTACAACGTTTGCTTAGATTGTTCATAGAGAACCCCTTTTTTCCAAAAAAAATTGCATTCCTATCGTCAATAATTTATAAAAACCGCTTTTGAGAATTCGTTAATCTTCGCCTTACCGCGAGGTTTCATAAAGACGCCGGTCTTTCCGCCAAGATATACGTGGTGGTAGGGTGTAATTGAATAAAATAAACGTATTTGTGCACTTACGATACTCATTTTAACGTCGAAATACACTTAGAATAATTTGTATGACGTCAGTGAAGTGCAGAAAATTTAGCACTTGTTTTTCTGTGTTATGTGTGTACAAACAAGAATAGTTCGTGGGGATGTTCGACGGGGTGAGATGAGAGCGAGAGGGTTATAATATGTAACTGCGCATAGAGTCCTCTATTAATGATCCTATGAAGTCACTCACTTTCCAGTAGCGTATATTTGCAATTCTAGATTCTAGTATAACCGTCCCCCCTCGTAACGAGCGAGCTACTGCGTTGGTGTCGCTGCGATCGTTACTAGGAAAGGAGAAGGTAGAGAAAGAAAGAAAGAGAGAGAGAGACGAGCACATAAATTATTATAGTATATACTTATCTATTTTATACTTTCTTTTGTAGTGTAATTATAATAATAATATAGTAGTACAGTAATTACTGAAAACCGTGAAATAGTGTTTCAAAAAAAAAAGAATGAAACGCTTTTTCCCGTGGGAAAGTGGCACTTTATTTTCAAAAATGTTAATGGTAGGTTCACTCCTTTATGTACTCTGTGAAAAAAACAACACATTTCTTGGTGTTAAAACTCTATGTTTCGACATGCTCCTATTTCGTACAGTGCTAACAGTATTCATTGCTTCAATCTTTGAAGTTGATGCAGCACAAAAACCAAATATAATCCTATTTTTAACAGACGACCAGGATATCCTGTTAGATAGTATGGTACTTTTCTAATTCAACATAATACAAGAATATTATCTCTCTCATTGTTAGGTGGCTCTAAAGAATGTTCGCAGACTGATCAATGACGAAGGAATTACATTTCAAAATGCGGTAAGTGAGACTTGAGAAAGTATTGTAAAACTATATCTGTTTGACTTCAGTTTGTTAATTCTCCTATATGCTGTCCAAGCCGTAGTACAATCCTTACGGGGAAACACTTACACAATATCATGGTTACAAATAACTCACTTGCTGGTAACTGTTCCAGTCGAGAGTGGCAGAAAAACTTCGAACCACACTCGTTTGTATCACTGCTAAAAAACGAAGCGAATTACACCACATTTTACGCAGGAAAATATTTAAATAGGGTAACTTAGGGTTTTAATTTGCTGTTGCTGCACACTTTGTGTTCCAGTATGGGGACAAAGATTGTGGTGGGGCTGAGCATGTACCCGCCGGTTACGATTGGTGGTTGGGTTTGCACGGCAACTCTAGGTATTACAACTATACTCTATCTGTAAATGGGACTGCTAAACACTTTGGAGATGAATACTTGACGGATGTCATGGTACATTTAGGGCAATCCTAGTCCTTATGCTCTGTACAATTGGTTGTTTCAGAAAGTGTACGCCCTGTCATTTCTAAATCGGCAACAGACACTTAAAGATCCATTCTTTATGATGCTCTCGACACCTGCAGCACATGCTCCTTTCACCCCGGCAGCACGGCATGCAAAGAAATTTCCGGGGATGAAAGCATTACGAACACCTTCCTTTAACTACTCAGACACCAATGTAACTTGATGGAGTAGATTTTCGTATGGATAATTCCTAAAATTTCAGCGCCATTGGCTCCTACGGTTACCACCACGGTATTTACCATCAGACATATCACTTCTTGATGACATACAAAGGCATCGAATGCAAACTTTACTCGCCGTTGATGAGATGGTTGCTGCAATTGTGGGCAAACTGGAGAAATTAGGAGTTATAAATAACACCTACATCTTATTCACGTCGGATAATGGATTTCACATTGGTAAGTATACAGAAAGGATTGAATTTTGCCGACCAGAATTTTGGTAAAAGCTTATTTTTACAAAACTGGGAAGGGCACATTAAAAAACCCAGGTAAGTCAGTCCCAAACATTTTTTTTACAAGTGCAACCTTGTGATACGCTTTTTATTATATATTAAAGATGATCTCTATGTATATATAATTACCCAGTATGAACATGTACCTGTATATTATTAAGGGCAATTTGTACAACCTTGGGATAAAAGGCAGCCCTACGAGACTGATATTAAGGTTCCATTATCAATGAGGGGCCCACTGATTACACCAAACCAAACTTCCCAGTTGGCTATTGCTTCGGTCGACTTAGGGCCGACAATACTCAGCATGGCTGGTGTTAATATTCCACAAGACATGGATGGGGTCAGTTTCTACAAGGATGCTCTAAAAAATTCAGAGCTAAGGGAACGAAATATTCTAATCGAGTATTATGGTGAGAGCGATTCGGAGACTGTGGATGTGAGCTGTTTCAGTAGAGAAGACAGCAAACAGTTAAGTGTAAGGCGGTATATTTTGATTTGCCATTTTTCACTTTACTTGTTTGAAGTATTGTGTTCAATCCAACTGGTGTAAATGCGAAGATGCTCGTAATAACACGTATGCGTGTGTCCGAAGGGTGTCAGCAAGTGTAGATTTCAAGTTCTGCCAATTTTATGACAGAGAGGCGAGTGGTTTGCTTATAGTAATACTGGAGGTATATACTTTTTGATGTTCCAGAACTTTATAGAGGCGTACAATTTGCGATCAGATCCGTACGAGTTACACAACATATATATTGAGATGAAACCAGAACAACAAGGCAATTACAGTGCTACATTGAACCAACTGTTAAGGTGCACCGGCATAGAGTGTCGAAGTTTATCCAAAGATGTCATGAAAAGTGGTACCATTGTAACCGACGTCTCCAGTTGAAGCATTGGTGAATGTGATGTACATACTACAATTACAATATTATCGCTCTGCATTTTTTTTTACAAAAACATACCGATCAAGTGGAATGTTTAGTTCTTTGTTCACCAATTCGAATATACATTCAGAATGTTTCTTGTTTTCATTAATTCCCAAGGCTCCAATGCTCATGAGGGTAGCTTGTGCAGCCGGAGCACTTGTTCCACCCCACGACATGTTAACATCACCAACAACGGTAGCCACACAATACTAAAAGAAACTCACATGTAGAATTAACCTCAAACTTTGCAGGTCTTACATTGAGTGGTTTTCCTAAAGATATGGACAGCACTTTGCAGAGTTTCTGTGGTAAATCTGCAGGAATTTTGCTTTGAGGAACATTAGGTTTCCAGTCTAAAGTGCGGCATATCTACTTCAGTGTACTTGAGTTGACCTTTGTGGTTCTACTTACTGGATAAAAAACGCAAATAATCAGTTCAGAAACTTAACGTATATTTATTAGAGAAACATTAGAATGTAGCAAACAAGACATGCAAATTTAAAAAGATCCCTTCAAAAACATGTTCATTGTCCCGGTAATAATTCCATGCCTGCACATTCTTGTGCGATTTTAACACCTAACGAGAATATCCCAATACTTTTCACTACTGACCTGCAATTAAATAGTAAAATTGGATTTTATTTAAAATACAATTTTTCACATAACCTCAATGTGCACGCAACTGTTAGAGATACATACCATTTAAATTCATCATAGTATACAGCTTTAAAAAATGTTAGAATTGAACTTTCCTTATTCATATTGATTCCTGTTAAATGAAAAATTTTCTTGTGTAAAATATGATTGTTGTAATGACAACTGACAAGGAAAATGTACTGTCAAAAGTGACAGGACATTGGACAGGTTGCCAACTGGCAGAACCATTGCTCTCACAGTCTCCACATGACTCCATGTGGTCTCTCATGTCATCCTGATCCTACTGCCTGCTGTATTTAGCAGTTCCGAGTTCTGCTCATTACCATAAATTTTATGCTCATTACTCAGACATAATTTAAGTCTATGGATACACACACCTGGTTCTGCTAAAGTTTTAACAAATATCTAGGATAAGAGCTTATTCCAAGGCCCTTCTGCGCTAACCAGGGGAGCTAATACATAAAGAGTGTGAAGACCTGCAAGAAACGGAGATAGAATATATGCTCTCAAATAAGTTATTTGGAAAGCCTCTTGTCCCTGGTAATATTAAATACATAAACCTTTCGTTACAATTGCCCGGCACCACAATTTGATCAAGCTATTGATGTAAGCGCCCTGAAGACACTGATGGCATTTTAACAGTTTTGGAAAGGGAACTAGGTACTTAAAAGCGTCTAAAAATGATATGAATCTTCTTATTTGTAACTCTACGACTAGATATATTCATAAAGTTAATATATTATTTTGAGAGATAGGTAAAAAATGTATTTTTTATACATTAATCAACAACCCCTCTCTCCCGAAGGATCGAATTAACGTGCACACTAACGCTACTGTAGTATTTTAGTTGTATTATTAATTCCTTTGCGGCCTGAAAATTATTGTCCCGAAAACAGGTTGCTAACTTTTGAGTAATGCAGTCGAGCTTCTCTTTACTTTTCTTATTTAAATGTCTCAATTCGTCCGCAGTTTGGGCTTCTTCGATCTAAAAGTGACACTTGCAAATTATTAGTGTTGAACATTGCTCACGTACCTCCTCGTTTAATTGCATAATTTCCATAAGAAAATTTGGGTCTGTGCCTCTGTCGCTTTCGTCGATACGTTCTCCATGCAGGTGTAGCATGTAGATGCCGCGTTCGAGCGGTTTTTGTAATGTTCCATAGGCGTTATTTACAAGCGCTGAATAATCGGCGGAAATATCCTTCTCGGTTTGGCTTCTAGAACGATTCCTTCTAAAAACTGGACGACGAATGTTAAGGGAGCACTACTTATGACTGAACCTATCGGGATGAAGTACGGCTTGTAGCTGCCGATATTTGCGCGTTAGCAAAGGTTGATTTACCTCGTAGTTCTCTTCGATGTTAAATAAATTGAAGTAGTTGGGCATGCTGGGCGGATGTTGGATAGAATTGCAGTTCGGACATAATAATTCCAAGGCGTACGTCCCACAATTCCAGCAGGTTTGATGAGACTTTTGTGTACAGAATCTGTGGGGAATTTTGGAATTCTCGTACAGTGTACGATACACAGTTTTGAGAAGGTTTAATTTTTGCATTTTCTAATTTTCACAGCACAGTATTTTGTAAGGTTATAATCACGAAGTCGGTAAATTAGAGCGCGTTTCTCCTTCAATGTAAAAATGAAATTTCTATTTCAGTCGTGTACCGCACGAGGACAGCACTATACACACCAACTTTGGAACCAGAACATTTTAAATTACCCTTTGCCGCCCAGCAATAGAAGATAATATACCATTCATTTATTTAACAATCTCGGAATCCTTTACTCATCTAGGTATACTCCAGGAGTATGTAGGTACAATAGGTAAAGAAGTTCAGAACAATGCACAGTGAAGCTGTTAGTAACACAATAAGTAGGTATTTAAAAAAAAACGCAATCAACATTTAAATAAATAACATTCAAGAATAGTAAACCTTAGCACATAACTTTGTACACCCGTACTGAATGAGCAAGGCCCTCTTAGCCTTATTTGGCAGTCCACGCTTCCTTTTTTTGGCAATCTGTAATTTTTTTGCTTCAGCTGGAGGCTCCACATACCTAAATCTTATAGCTACTCCCAAAAGATGCTTGAAAATGTATTTTTTTTTCACTCAGAGCAGGTACAATACCCTGTCTTGCACTCTCCATCATCTTTTGGTACCTAAGTGTAGATTGTAAAACGATGATTTTCTCTTCATATGTGTGTCAAAATCTTTCTCATCTCCATCCATCATGTCCCTTCCATCTATACATCCTTTTCCTTATCACTGCCTGGAATCAAACAGGTCCTAATGCCGATGCAGTCAGCAATCAATTGAATGTCTTTATATAATCGTCCCATTGGTAGGTATTACTCCATAGTTTAGTATCAGTTACTTCTTCAGAAAATACTAAACTGCCGTTAGGTTACGATATCTCACTACATACACGTGGTAACTGTTTCTGTAATCTTGTAATTCTGGTAATCGTTTAACTGCACAGAATTTTTTAAATTGTTGAATTTGCCTTTTTTGATGCAACATTCTTATTTGCCAGGCATTTGTTTTTCTATTGCGTAAAGTACACATTTTCAATGCACATCGTAATCGATATACCTAGGGTTCGGCACACTTTTAATCAACCGTATGGCTGATTTATATATTTTTCATTTGTTAAAATGTGTTTATTTATTGCCCAACATAAAAAATTGTAATGTACAAAATAATTAATTTACAGCTCAAATAATTTAATTTAATGCAAGCTTAAATCCTACCCCTTTGGAGGACAGGGACGGCCACCAAGAATCTACGTCGTGTAAACTGAATCTGTCCATGCCTCTCTCATGACATTATTCGTTTTGGTGGTACGCGGTCCCACTAAGTTTACGTATCTCATCAAAAGTTTGAGGGAACATTCTCAGAAGAGCTTTATACTCCGATGGGTCTTCAAGTATCAATTACCTATGAGCAACTGAGATGATGCACCGCCTGAATCATTTCTCAACATCCACTTTCTGGCCGGTGCGTCGTAGATATGCCTTCCGACCCCTCGTTGGAAAGGTCTCGACCAGCGCTATCGATTGGCGCGGTCAGAATTTCGACAAAAAATTCAAAGGGCTGTAACTTTTGATCCAGTAGCCCTATCTTGGAACTGTTTGAAATTATGGATTCTACAGGCCACATTCTATAAGAAAATATTTTCCGGTCGATCTGAGACAACTTTTTGTCAGAATTTTTGGTCGAAATTTCAAACCGTAATATCTCGAGAACGGTGCGTCGTAGATGTGCCTTCCGACCCCTCGTTGGAAAGGTCTCGACCAGCGCTATCGATTGGCGCTGTCAAAATTGCAGTCGATTTTTGGCAAAAAAACGAAGGTATTAATACTGCCTTTTTTTTGGCCCAAGAAAAAAATTGTCTCAGATCGACCGGGCTACTACCATTCGAAAACGGACGAGGGCAGGCGCATGAGGGGTTACCAGAGGATTCAGGAGATGATTAGAAGAGACAAAAGTAGTTCGTAAAGAACAGGAGAGGCCCGTAAAATAGACAAGAAGACCGGCCCGGAAGAATGAGATGATAGACATTTAGATAGAATTTAGGATGGAAAAGGAGGACAAGGAAGCGAATGAGGAGAGTGCATGATAGAACGGGTGCGCTCAGGAGTAGGAAAGGGCTCCAGAACGAGAGAGAACAGATGCCGACAGGAGCGGCATTGTGGGGGCGGGAGAGAACAGAAGATGACATTACAGACGGAAATGATATCAGCATGTATGATCGGCTGCGGGTAAAGGAGGACATGAGAAGGTAGGCGAAGACAAGAAAGGGTATTAGAGGACAGGGAGGACAGTAGGAAACAATATAGGGCTGGAAAGAGCAGAAGATGACAGTAAAAAGCGCGCGAGGGCAGGGGGATAAGTACAGAAGATGAGATAGTGCAGGAGAGGGCAGGTGATGACACAAGAAGACAACAGAGGGCTGGAAGGATGTACATAGGATAGAATGTGCTTGTGCAAATGCATAACAGAGCACGCAGGTTCTTGATAATTTTAATCTTTACCACTTTTATGGAGACGTACAGTGGTTTTTAAGATAACGAGACACTGCACTTCGAATTTGATCTTCGGACCTTAGCTGGTGGAAAAACTGGATTGTCATAAGTACTTAAATATGGTGTGAAAAAGTTACAAAAAGTAAAAGCAATAAAACGCAAGTAGATACTATAATTATTGTAGCATACTCGTACGTATAATCTCTAACGCATTAAAGGTATATTACAAAATTGCACTTACGTACGACAACCGGTTGTGAATAATGAGAAAAACAGCACAAGTTGACCTTATAACAATTATAATTGCCAGCTAAATTGTATTGCTTTTTCTAATCTCTAAACATTATAAGTCCAGTTACGGATTCGTCGCGATCATTTCTCAAGAACTATGTCTAGTTTCGACCTTTTGAAATGTACTCCGGAAGAGAGGAAGTGCATTTTGGCAAAGTACGACAAGACGCCCGAAAATATCCGCGAGGATGTTCAAACAGTTAAAAATTGGATAAAAAGCCAGCCTCATCTTCCCGAAGTACCCGGTAAGTCTTTGTTACTTCGCGCTGTTTCCTTCAAGGCCTTTTATTACTTAGAGGATGGCTTGATCGAACGTTTTTTATTGCTGAACAAATTTCGAATAGAGATAGCCAAGCGCAAAATTGATGGCTACTACAGCATAAGGTCATTAATACCGGAGTTCTACGACAAGGATCCTAATGGTGAAGTAATTCGTGAACTTACGAAAATGATGTAAGTACGACGTTTGGGGAAGGTCTAACTGTGGCCAACATAAAGTGCTTTTAGTTACTATATTCCGCTACCTAAATTAACCGAGGAACACTACCGTGTGGTCATAGTAAAACCTAGAAAGCCTATAACTGAAAGTATTGACGCAGTGACATACATGGCCCATTCGCTCAATATGGCTGAGTTACGAGTACGTCACGACTACTATCACAGAGAGGCGCACATCTACGACTTGGAAGGCGTTCGAATTACCAACATGACCAAATTTACACCGTCGCTGATTAAGAAAATCGGTCTGGTTCTTGAGGTAGGTACCAATCGTCAACTTGCCTCATCGTCGAGCGACATTTCAGAAAGTCTTCACAAACTCAATCGGAGGCTTGCACTTCATTAACGTTCCAAATTTTGTCGACTCTTTCATTATTCTACTGAAGAACACTCTACAACCCAAAGTGGCCAGTAGGGTAAGCGAACCTTTCATAAAACCCATCTAATTCACTAACAAATTCAGGTCAATGTCCACAAGGGTACGGAATCGCTTTACGATATGTTTTCAAAGGACATTTTGCCTAAAGATTATGGTGGAACTGAGATGTCCTTAGATGAGCTTTCAGGTATGTACCGATTTTAGAAGATCGTCAACTTTAATTGTCTCATTGTAGAAGAGTGGATGAAATTTTTTCAAAATCATGTGGATCTCTTCGAAAAGCTCTCCAAGATGAGAGTTAATGAAGAATTGCGCCAAAAGCCTCTATTTGACGAAGATGAACTTTTTGGAATACAAGGGAATTTCAAACAGCTCAATGTGGATTGAATTGTTAAGAAATTAATCACCAGTAGCTTATTTAAATTAAATTGGCACGTTTTCAAATGCAAATGTATACAAATCAATTTCGACAAAGTCTTTTTCCCTTGATCAAGCGGTATCGTTGTTTAACATAAACCTGAAGCATTTTTATTTATTATCACGGACCTCATACCGTGATATTTACCTTTGTGTCAAGTTTTATTAATCGATTTTGCTTTTGCTATTTGTTTTCTGGGTTCTACAGAACAGAAGATCCATTTTCTAATCGGCACGAGACAAGTTTCTTTCAATCAACATTTCAGACGCATCACTTTTGATGTAGTTGTTAGACAAAAATCAGACAAAATCTATTCAATCCTATCACTTTGATACTTGATACTTTGGCATTATACTTATTAAAATTCGTTTATATTCGTGAAATATTTAGCTTTTGTTGATTCTACTACCGAACATTTATTAAGAACATTCTTCTCCTGTAGAATGTGTCTTCAGACAAGGCATCTTTCGGATGCTGTGACAAATAGTAGGTACATTTACTGGTAGTAGTTAGTTTTCTAGTCGTTACTATGGGTCTCTGAAAATGATGATAACCAACTAATCAAAATTGACTGCTTAGGTATTCGAGTCATCTTTTCTATACCAATAGAACCTTTTCATACTGCGGAATATACTGCTCGGTTTGTCCATTAATCAACTATTTGATTACTTACTCGACAAATTAAATAACCTTATGAATCGTGAATTAGTGGCAAGTAGGTAACACCTTTGCGAGTAGGGCTCAGCAGTACTGGCACACAGGGTCATTTAATTGTGTTGCTATACGGCACTGATAATGTGGTTATAAATCTTGTTTACCAAAGGAAATGAGTTTTACCTTGAAACGTTTGTGTAAATACCTGAAGACTGAAAAAATAGCTCTCTTTTTAAGATGAAAGTACTGTCCATAGTACAAATCCTTATATTCGGTAAGCGCTCTGTTAGTCTGAGGTTTAGGTATAGAAATCTTTTCCTAGCACTCTCTCTTGGGAGCGGGACACAGATTACTCGAATTATAGGAGGAACATCAACCGAAATATCGTTGTTCCCTTACCAGGCCTCCTTACGAACTTTCGACAATCGCCATTTCTGCGGCGGTTCTGTTGTTAGCGATCTATGGGTTTTGACGGCAGCTCACTGCATCACTCGGTAAGAAACTTACTTATTCCTCCTTTTTGTTATTCCATACGGTTGCAGGCAAAGGGCTGGATCCTTCGTGGTCGTCCTCGCCACGAGCACCCTAACCGATAGTGGCTCAATTTACGGGATTTCCAAAATAATTGCGCATGCCTCTTACAACCCAGAAAGTCATGTAAACGATATTGCACTCCTTAGAATGTCCAAGAAAATCACATTCGGCCCTACTGTAAAGCCCATCGCGCTTTCAAAGATTTACCCGCCGGCCGGCGCGATCTTGACGCTTTCTGGATGGGGTTTAACTAGATATCCATCCAATTATGTTCCGAACAAGTTGCAAACGATTCAGTTGGTCAGCATCAGCATTTTACGCTGCAAGCTGTCACTTCCAGGATATCCAGTACCTAGCAACCACATTTGCACGAACCAAGGCAGGGACAAGGGAGCTTGCGAGGGAGATTCGGGCGGACCCTTAGTATACAACGGTACGCAAGCGGGTGTCGTTTCCTGGGGGATACCCTGTGCTAAGGGTTATCCTGACGTTTTCACCGCCATTGCAGCATACGAGTCCTGGATTAAGCAATTTACAGCCGCATAAAGAATGTTACTATTTTGGATCTGACATACATTAAAAAATACGTTTACCTGCCTTATATTGCACACCCGTCTAACCCAACTCGCCCCGCTAGCATACCCGGCCATCGGCGCCGGAAAGGGGGGGCAAAGATGGGCATTTGCCCCCCTCTGGATTATTAGACAAAATTAAATCACTTCAATTTATTTCGATTTTATTCTATAATTGTCTGCCAATTCCTAATTGAAAATAACGCTCACAACCAAAAATAATTAACGTATTTGCATTGTCAGGTTAAAAATATTTAAATTCTTCAAATTCTTGCTTACGTAACCAGATGTGCTCAAGTTGCACTTTGGGACTCGGGGTTTAATGTTTACACGGTTGACCTTGACTTATACGATTTTACCTAATAAAACAATCTATTCTATATTTTATGATACCGGACGGGCGGACGCCGACACGACCTGCGCATGGAAAGACAAGAGATAATAGAAATATTATTATTTTCAGAAAAAAGAAGAAATATTTCATTGCTGTTTTCTGATCAAAAATAAATTAACGTTAGGTAATGAATTTGTATTTATGTTTAAATTAAAATGTTATTAAAGATATTGAGTAGACTTCATCCTGCCCCCCTCTAAAATTAAGCCTTCCGGCGCCCCTGTACCCGGCAGTTGGGGGGACTTCATTATATATATATATATGTTGGTCAGGGGACTTTCTGCTACACCTTTCGGAAGGAATTAGTAGTACATGATTGAGTTCCCCTATTTTCCATTTTTAGGCTATTCTTACTGGACTATAAGAACTTTAAATCCAACGGCAAAATGAGCCTGCATTACATTGGGCGTTGTGTTTCGTGGATTTGATGATGCTGTTTTACCCATGTAGTTTTGCCTAAGAGTTTTGCTCGATTATACTTGACATTTAGCCGTTGAATTTAAAGTTGGCGTCTTGCCCATAAGTAAAACCTTAGACCATATAGTACACGTACAAGCAAAATCCTAAAACGGAATCAAGTGGTGTTCTGATACCATAGAAACACTCAACACAAACGTCAAAATTTGGATGGTACCTCAAAATTGCTAGTGCATAAAATGCAGTGTTGTGCCCGTTGCGAAAGAAGAGTTTTTTGTACAGACAGAATCATAGCGTTAAACAGAGTCTGGCACACCTTTTGCCTCAGCTGCTGTAAGTGATTTAACGAGTAACCACCCGAACAGTCATTTCGACATCTCCCAGGTAGGCAACTGTGATAAGTTACTGGAGCCGGCGTCACTAAAATGCGCGAACGGAGAAATCTACTGTAAGTGTTGCTACAAGTTTTTGTTTGATTGCAGAGCTCGGTGCGAGGAGGTTTGCTACGGTACTCCAATGCCCAAGTGTAGCTGTTGCTGTAAGCCTAACCTGTACTGCCTGAAGCCGGCGTGCCCGAAGAAGACATGCGCGCCATGCTGTGAGGTGAGTGCGTGACTGCATCAATTTCCGGTAGTGAAAGTCATTGTAGCCGGTGTGCTGTGCGCCCAAGAAATGCGCTCCCAATCCGTGTTGCTCGCAGGTGTGTCCGCCGGTTGTTCCGAGGGAAACGGCGAATTACTATAACAGAAACCACCGCCGGTATGTGTCGAAAACTGATGGTATAAAGCTAAGATTGGTCCACCCATAGGTGCAAATGTTGCCCTCCACCGGAGTGCATGCAACCGTGTAAGCAAGTGTGCAGCCCCTGCACTGTAATGGAGCAGTGTCCCCCGAAAATCTGCTGTGATTCCGGCTGCGATCCGGAGCCATGTTGTAATTCACCACGTCGTTGTATTATGTACCCCCCCATTAAATGTTGTGAACCTTACCCTTCAGAGATAATCTGCGTGTCACCGAACGCCGACGATCCACCACGAAGATGTTGTCCAGCATCCCGATCGTGCAGCTGCGCGAAGAGTACGAATTGCTGCGAGTCGTTCTGTCAACGCTGCTACCAGAAAGTGTAATTTGTACTCACATCACTATTGCTCAAATTAGTGTTTCAGGTCTACCCATTTGAACGAATACCTGCTGCAGGAGGTGTCTTTCACAACTGCTGTTTTACGTGCCACTGCTGCGGCATGCAGCTAGACATCGCCAAGTCCTACGCACACTGTGGAGAAATCTACTGTAGAGGTAAAACTTCTAATACAACATGGGAGGCTATGAACTGATACTTGTAGGTTGTTATAAACGGATGTATGGGGTGGAACGGTACGGCATGGAAAATTATGGAGTATAAATAGCACAACACATAAAAATGTAAATATCAACTGAACGTAACTTGAAAATTAAATGTAACCAAAAATAATTTTATGACGTTTCGTGTAAATAAATACTCATGCACAACTTTTCCTTATTTCTGCTCAAGGGATGTCTACGACTTGGCACTCAAAGCAGAGAAGGCTTGGTGCCGTGGGCCCTCTCTAGACGTTCCGAAATCGAGGTTTGGAGGAGACTCTGTACGCTTACAAACGTATCGGCTTCTTGATCGAGAAGGTTATTGGTTTCGGTCTATTTACTGAAGTAAATCATCGTTTCTAAGGTAGATTTACTTCCGTCAGTTTCCAGAAATGGTCCTGCCACGTCGACAACTATTCGTTGAAATTGACTATCAACATTGTACTATCAGACTATCACATACTAAGTAGTTGTCCCCAAGGCGAACTATTTCGCATATATGGGCACTCGTATCGTGGATTAGTATAACAAATCCAATTGCGTTCATGTTTTAGTACTTTACCAGTACCATGCTTGATAATATAGGTCAGGTAGATGTCTTATATACGGACTTTAGTTAGATTTTGGATACTATCGATCATATAATAATTATTGAAGAGCTTAAAAGTTACGGGTTTTCAGAGCTGCTAATTAATCTTTTCTCTTCGTATTTGACTAATCGTAAACCATTGGTAGCGTTTAACGGCTTTAGGTCGTCTGCATTTATTGCATCATCAGGGGTTCCTCGAGGATCCAATTTAGATCCGCTTCTATTCCTTCTTTTCATGAATGACATCTCAGATTGTTTTTCCACGAATTATCTTCTTTTTGCGGATGACCTAATCAAGTAAATTGCATTGAAAGAATATACAACGAAGGTTTTTAAAATATATGTCTTATAGATTAGATGGGGTTTACCTCCAAAAAGGTTTTCCAACTGCTAGTGTCCTTCAAAGATTTGACATATTGTCATTGAAATGTCGCAGAGAAACTTTTGGATTAATCCATAATTTAATTGATTGTCCGCACTTATTAGCTGGGCTAAACTTCACCGCTCCGGTGCGTATTAATAAAAATGCTAGTACCTTTACAAACCCGCCCACTTCTAAATCTAATTTTTTCCGCAAAAATCCGTTTTTTATATATAATGTCTAATAATTTTAATTTAATTTCACAAAATTGCGATCTTCGTCACATTGTTTGTCGTGTAATCAATTATAATTAATTAAACTTTTGGTATTATTAGTCACTTAGCAATTATTCAAGAAGACTGATAGATAATTTGTTTGTTTGTTTTGTTTTTTGTTATTGGTTTCAGTAGAACAATAATTTGTTCTGGACGGTTTACCATCATTTAAAAAAAAGACCTTAATGTACAAAATACCAAAAGTGGTCTAAGAGGTTTGGTAATGCATCATAAACGATGTCTGGTTATTTTTATAGAAAAATACCTAGCAGAAAATTTTGCGCCTTTAAAGGGTTAATGCAAATCAGTACTTTATGCTCCAAAACATACTGCTATCCTATCAAATAGAGGTTTCTTAAGTACGCAAAGTCGAGTGATAGAGTACCTATTCATGTGTTATTAATGTAAAGGACATTAGAAATGTAATTTAATGGAGGTAGCATAATTGCGCATGAAAATTCAATTACCAACTTGTTAATTAATATAGACGTCATAATATGGCACGGCTTTGTAATGCAATGTAGCTTTGCGTTTTCCAACTCTCAAATATCCAATATAATATACATCAGCCGCAGACTTTCGAAGATTAATATCGTCGTAAGCGACTTGTTTTAGCCGTATTCGAATTCTCGAAAGGCAAACTCTCCTCGAAAAAAAAGCCATGTTAATTAAACTTGGACACTTTTGACACTGTCGTCGCGACGACACCTTTTGGTCTCGGTCCTCTCGCTTTCGTCGCCCTCGGCAACGGAAAGCTCCCAAATCGCGAACAAATCAATTAGCGATACGTTCCTTTTAAAAGAAAAAAGAAGGATCGACGAAGTGGCACACAGCTCCAAGTTTTTTTTTTGCAATATAACATTATATATGCATTATAATGCGAGCCATATGCTCGACTTACAGTAAACCTCGGCTTTCTCCCACAGGAACGCGCTGTACAACTGGAAAAACCGGGCAAAGTTAAAGCATTCATATTATATAGAGAGTTAACGTTCAAATATGCCAAGAACAGAAATTGAAACGATCCGAATATATGTTAGTTTTTTATTCACTCAGCCTTCGTCCGGAAAGTTATATTTGCAGTGTATGAAGATTAAATCGGGCGTAGGTTCTGTACCACCGCGTTTAACTTTTTTTATATATTATATTATTATTTTTGTTTGAACGAATTTAATAACTCGAAATGCCCTTGTTTGTATGTGTACGTGGTTGAATTCAGCAATTATATAAAGTTTGCATTCGTTAATTATTCCCTAATAATTCTTTTGGAAGTAATTTCTCTCGTGCAGAGGTTTTTCGATAAAAAGGAAATCTAGTAAAGTCCCCTCCTGCTTCACAGACTAATTGTTTGGAACTAGTCGGTCTACGTAATTATGTTTTCAATTTGGTAATATCATGATCTCTCAACACTACTCCCCAACCATCAATTCGGATTCCGAGAAAAACACTCCACAATCCAGCAAGTCCACAGAATTGTCAACACAATATCCAGTAGTCTTGAAGAAAAGAAATTTTGCAATGCAGTCTTCCTTGACACCTCTCAAGCTTTTGACAAGGTTTGGCACAGAGGCCTAATATTCAAGCTAAAGAACGCGCTATCCCACAACTACTTCCTACTCCTAAAATGATATATATCATACAGACACTTCTCTGTTAAACATTCAGACCAATATTCTAAGTTTTACCCTATTAAATCTGGAGTTCTCCAGGGTAGTGTGTTAGGACCGCTGCTTTTCCTCATTTACACCGCAGATATACCTCACTCTGCCAACACGGAAATCGCGTCTTTCGCTGATGACGTTGCAGTCATCGCCAACCAAACGAGAACCCTATAAACGCCTCCGCGGACTTACAAACCCACCTCAACGTACTTCAAGACTGGTACACTAAATGGCGGACAAAAATCAATACAACAAAGTCAGTGCAAATTACATTCACCATGAGACGAGAAGTATGCCCGCCTGTAACGATGAACAATGAGAGAATCCCTACAGCAACAGACGTAAAATACCTCGGCCTTCATCTAGACCAAAGGCTCACATGGAAAAAACACATACAGTCCAAAAGAAATCAACTAAACATAAAATTCCGACAAATGCAATGGCTCCTAAGTAGAAAATCAAAACTTTCGCTGAACAACAAAATATTACTATATAAAGCTATGCTGAAACCCATATGGACATACGGTATTCAACTCTGGGGATGCGCAAAACCGTCGTCGATCAATAGCATCCAAAGATTCCAATCTAAAACTCTAAGAGCAATTGTAAACACTCCATGGTACGTGAGTAACCAAACACTCCACAATGACCTGAAGATTCCCTTCGTGACAGCTGAAATACTGAGAATAACGAACTCGTACAACAAGCAGATAGCCAACCACACAAACGACCTAATAGACCAACTATACACCAATGGCCCAACCACGAGGAGACTGCACAGAACATGGCCCCCGGACTTAGTACACCAATGAAATAGCAACTGAGAGGGAGAAACAATACTGATTGTTTCCTTTGCAGATTAAATGCAAACAACACATTTACTTAATACTCTGTATAGATGTAGATTGTAAATGAGCAAATGTCGATTAAAAAAAAAAAAATTTGGTAATCAACTTTAAATGGTGCTAAAGCTAAATCTGGACAGACATCATTATATTGAACCCTCCTCCCGTAAGTTGCGCGCGCATACAATAAGTTTAAAACTATGTGCCAAATCCTTTTGACAGAACAGCTCAAACCAGACAAAAAACGCTCTTGACAGTCTTACATCCTCTATGCCTAATGTCAGAGCATAAAATAACATAGAAAGTAGGCGACCATGGTTGCCCAGTGCCAAAAACTATAGTCGCCCAATCGGCAGTCAAGTCTCAATGATTTACCATTACACCTATGAATTATGCAATACCTTTCAGAACCTTCTGGATCACTTTTGGGGGCTTTCGGACATTTCCCAAAGTGCCGGTTCTCTAATTTTCCACATGTTGTATGTGTTTTAGGGTACACATTTCTGACCTTGTTTCATTGCAACAGAAAATGATCTACAGGTCTCCGCTGAATGTTCGCGATCGCTTCACCGGGCCGCGGCTTATTTTATTTTATGTATAGAAGTCACCAAGCTTATATAAATACTAAGGGGTTTCTAATTCTTGAGTATATTTGTAAAAAAAACTAATTGATTACACGAAATCTTATATATATATATATATATATATATATATATATATATATATATATATATATATATATATATATAATTTAAAACTGGGACCGATGAGAGTGACTAAAATAGTTATACCACCACCTCATTCTGTCGCACTCGCACTTCGACGGTGGCAACGCCAGCGCATTTGTCCATCAGAGTACCAGAAGATGCAACACAAGTTGCTTACATTATACTTTCATATTTAATTAAACAGTTTTAAAACTATTCCAGATTTTGCCCTCTGTTCAGCCGGCTGGAGTTAGCCGAAGGCAAAATTCAGTGCATCTTACAAGGTTCTATTCCATGGCATCCTAACCCTATCAGAGAGAACGCCGACTCTTGGTATCTACATATACCTTCAGCAACCGGCATCGGCAGTCAAGAAGGCGAGAGCGGGCTATGCACAAATGAGCAATTCAAAATGTACAGGGGGAGGCAGTGTAGCTCAGGGGCGCACCAATAGGTGCAAATAATTGGATATTGGGAATGCGTCATCTCTCGCCTCCTTTGCTGTCGGTTCCTGTACTGTTCTGGCAAATAAAATCGTTTTTCTGTCAGATCCAATAGCGTATACGTTTCGTCTTTATATATGTACCTATTTGTACATACTCTGACATAGTTGCATTAGCTATCCTTTTTGAAAGTACCATGTTAGTACAAGGCAAACAGGTAGGAGCAAAAAGTGCGGTTACATATTCAATCTAAAATGAGTAAATTCCAGATTTCATTTCTATTATGAGATTATTTTAATTGGGTAAACGATGTGCGAATCCAGTAAGTCAGTCCTAATTATTTCGAAAGCATAATTTTTAATTTAGTCGTTCACAATACATCTATTATACAAAAAATACGCGGGGCTCATTTAATTATACTTAATTTGCTCTCAGATTAATTTCTGCCATTCCGATTCAAGTACCTTCCATTCTCCCTCTCTCACCCACCCATTCATTCGCCAAAAGATTATTTAATAAATCCCCCGTCTTAATTTATTTCACTCTCCATTTTTATAGAGGCGTTTAAGACGTAATTTCGCTCGCACGTATATCCTTTGTGTAAATGTATGTATTTATTTTGAACGTGTTACATCCAATATACAAGGAAGGGAATACAATCCCTCTGGTCAGTTGGCACCCCTGTCAAAATATCAAAATGAAAAATCGCACACCGTCAGTTACACTTGCTCGGACAGTCTCGTTCAAAAATATCCCCTGCTACAAGAGAAGAGAAACTTCTTCACGTTTGAGTTTCCATATTTTTAGTTGCCGCAGCAATAAAGTAATAAACGACATTTTACGTAATAGACAACAAAATTGGGGAGTACGATAAGGAATATACTCTTTAATAAGAAGCGACAACAAATGACGCGTGTCTCGTTATTAAATCATAAGAATTCCTTTCATAATAATTCTAGAAAATATGTATCTTGGTACGTTTGCTTGTAATTAGGAAGATAGTAGCGGTGACTACAAATACAGTGTGGAACTTATGACAAACCTGACGGTATAAGGATGACCATTGACCAACAGCACTGGATCCATTATAGAATCTTGTAGCACCCTCTGATGCGGTTTTCATTTGTCCTAGAAATTTTAATTTTTAAGGAACGTGTAAATGTTTTCTCTTGTTTAAGTAGCCTTTCATTTACCGAATACCGTGTTCATCCTACATCATAAATATAATTAAATATAATATAAAATTGTTCTTGGGCCACAAAACAGTTTTTCTATTTCGGTGTCACAATGATGATTTTGTACAACTGGTACTTCGTTGGGTACTTCCATGTTTAAACTTCAAAATGTCAGTCTTACTACGTTGCCAACCTAAAACTTAACGGCATAAAAAGTGTTCCCAACATAAAACATGTTAGTTCTAATGTTCCCTCTAGTTTCTGAGAATGATTTTTTAAATTAAATTAAAGCACCGAAATAGAAAAAATAGTATGAAAAACGCGTGTTACAATGCTTTATTTTCTATTTCGATGTGGAAACAATACCGAAACCGTACTTGATTGGCCCAGTTTGCGTGCGTTTCTAGACAGAAATGATGCCGAAAGAAATAGAAACGCATTATTTTTTTTATTTTGTTGGATTGGTACCCCTCGCTTTTTTGCTGTCAACGGTATCCGTCAAATCAAAACTAAACATAACCTGTAAAGTGTAAATAACGTACGAGGAACTTGACCGATTGTATTAATTCCGATTAATTTTGAATAGGTATATACTCCAAAGGGTAGAACTTTTTTTTATTTTTACTTAGCGTAGTAAAATATGCCAGCAGTACATTCTTGCTTACTTTTTGAACTCCCTTCTCGGCCAGCCAGTTTTCAAAAATGTTGTACTCCTCGTACTTTACTTTCGATTTTACAGGCAGTAAATTTAACGTCGCTTCATTGGCAATCTCTTGGATCTCTGGTGGGGTACAAGAGACGTGTTTGTCATCCGTATTCATCATAACTGCCGCAAAATGGAATTATGACCAAATACCTAATTAAAAGTTTGAAGTTTGAAAATACAGGAAATCAGGTTAGCCAACGTGAAAATAAATGAATTGTGTCTATTACCAACATACACTGAATGATAGTTTAAAATTACCTAACAACGCCTAAAGGCAATATTTATAATTTGTATAATTTATTATTTAAAATAAAAGTCGAAATAGAAAAAATAGTATAAAGCACACGTGTCATTTGTCTACTTGTCGCACTCGGCTTTTGCCGCATTCGCCGCTACGCGGCTTATGCGGCACACTACCTCGTGCGACAATCTTCGTCAAATGACACTTGTGCTTTAATATACTATTGTAATACTCCTATCTTGCGGACACTCGTGCCTACGCTTCGCGTCGCCACTCGTGCCACAAGATAGTCGTATTACAATAGGTCGCATTGTAACACTTGTCTTTCAATATACTATTACACCATCGAGTAAAATTTGTGTAGAGCACTTTTGTTAGTTTTCACATTCTCCTTGTCTTTTGCAGAACGACTTGCGAGAGTATTCAACGCTTAGGTTAATTTTCCGGCATGTCTTTATGACTTTATGTGTCTATGTGCGTACAAATAAAACTGATTTTTGCTAAATGAACTTTTTCACATAAGTATATCCTAGTTTATGTACCAGTTGTACAACCTGATCAACAAACCGTTTTGCATTTAGTGAGGCGCATTATTATGGCATTGAACTATAATAACTGATATTTTAAAACAATTTCACTATTGCAGATGAGCAACAGGTAGGTATTCTAATGCGCATAAAATAGGTGTAAGTGAGGGAAGATTGTCACGAAATCACCTTACCGAAAGATTTGCAAATATCTATGCTATTTAATTTTTATATTGTACCTAACGACGAGGCATTCGTGTGATAAATTCTCCTTTGTATCCGCCCGGTCTAAGGGGAAATCTCACATATCAATTGAGCGAATTAATAATTAGAAATCACAAATCAAATTCACGCAAGGGTACTTACATGTTAAGCAAAGCGGGGAAAATCTTTGCTTTGAAGATTGCATAGTCTCATTATCATGTCTATAACATTCAAAAGGCTGTCCAAAACACACTCTATTAATAGCAATTACCCCAAGGCGGCGTTTAAATACCCCATTACGGGTTACCCTATGTAACATGCAAGTGACATTTATATATGATGATATGTGGGTACCGAAAGTTTATGCGTGCATGAAACCAATTCAATACGATGACAATTTCGGCGTAAGGAAAGAAGTCGAATCGAGATGAGCTATTTCTATTATTCCTCATTATTAAGCTCTTCTACGCGGGGCTAGCATTATTTCTCAACTGCCTATATTAAATTCCAAGTTTTAGTTGTAATGTGAATGGTTTAAATAAGAGGCTCTGCTATTACCATAGTGTAAGAATATCCACTATGCCATTACCAACACACATAGTATGTTCATAACTCCTACCCTAATTAAATATACGCAAAGGGAATTAATTCGTTAATATCGCCTGTTCGCTGCCCGTCTTTAGAACCTAAGCCACAAATTTTAATCTAAATGTGTATATGTTTAAGGACAAATTAAACTTATTTCTCTAATCTGTAAGAGTTATATTGTATATAATTCTCACAAACATGCTGAAATTTTCAATGTGGGCGTCGCTCAAAATGATTTATGAAAGTAATTTCCATCAATCTGGCATTACATTTGCCCTAAAAAAGTTAGGAAAAAGGGCAGGAACGCATAAAATGCGGCGACCTTTCTCACCTACATTGTGCGAACGTAAATAATATGCACATATTTAACCACAGAATGCACTTTTTTATTGTCGAATTGTAACCGATTTTTTTACCCCATTGTGTATGTACTAAATCGCTCCTCCTTCGTAAAGCGAATGTTAAATACGGGGAACGCAGTAAATCTGTCAGTTTTTCCTTGGCGTATTTTTAAGTTAATTGGATCTGAAAGGCGCATTTCCACTTTTATGATTTTCCGCAGTTGATGTCAAGATAATTAAATTTTTAAAGCATTTTTCACCCGCCCGCGCCTTCGGCTTTGTTACGAAGGTACTACGCTCGGAATTTAAGATTTCCCTTCATCAACAAGAAATTTTATTAAGATTTCATATTCTTAAATTAAGATTACGCGAGATGGAAGTATTAAACAAAAAAATATTAAATTAAAACTTTTTCCCGGCCTTCCGAGTTTAAAATTCCACCCTAAATTTACATTTGTAATTAAAGTGACAATTAATTTTGCTTTCAGTCGATTATTTTTCAATTACGCCACTTTTAAAGTGTTTGCAATTAGGCCTAATAAGGTGGTCATATTAAGCGAGATAGTGATATTTGCATGCAACCATTGTAAGGAGTATATTTATATTTATTTAAACAAAAGTCAAGAAAAATACTTAATTAATTATTCGTATAGTATATAGGGCGTATAGGGCCTGGTTTAATTGCATCGGAAAATCCGTCTTGAAATTTACAGACTTCTGCTGACTCGCCGTCTAATGACTGAAGATTAACCTACGAATTGTATCGCGATGCCATCATGTAAACTGTGGTTCATGTTTGCACAAGCGATTATAAAATGTAGGTACATGTCATTCCCGCTTCACAAGAGTTATTGTATTTACTCTTCTTCACTCTTAATAACATAAAGGTCAATGGAACTAGTACTGGGAGGTCTGTGGAAAACGGGTTTAGTTTACTTTGGCAACGTCACCATCATTTACGAAAATTTTATTTGACGAGTATTTGGTGGAAATGGGCCATGTCATACCCGATAGAGGAGTTGCAGTGTATGTAGTCCGGCAGCCAGGTGGAAAACCCCTAACTATCGTATTAAGTTTTTTTCTCAATGAATTTCGTTTCATCATCTATGATCTTTTTGGAATAACTGACTGATGACAAACTGTCATATAGGTACTCGGTTTTCAATCACATAAGAAATAGTGGAATTTTGACTATGAATTTTTGGGTGGTTGAAGGGTAAAATCAACAGTTAAAGTAGAATAATAACTCCCAGAAATTTAAATTTACTGTTTTAAAAATACATGGATTGATTCAAAACCAATAAAAAAAAATATTTAGATTTTTAGATATTAAGAAGTTTAAACGATCTAAAAAAGAATTTTTTGGCGTATCAGTATTAGTATCAGCATCATAGTTTATCCTAACCAGTATCATCCTGGTTATCCCCCTCGCCCCACATCTTCACCTTCACCCTGGTGGTTTTCATTATCTTCTACAAGCTGAACTGCATGTGTTAACTCATTGGCGCAAACGCCTGTTCTGCATAAGTAAAATATGGTGCAAGGCAAGACTGCATTTTTACAGTCACATCTTTTAATTTTAGTTTCAGAAGAAAACTTAATCAGTTTCATTGTGTAACGTTCTGCTCGAATTTTCCTCTGTAGAATTCGGGCAGTAGAGGATATATATTTGAAGGATCAGGATCAAGTAACTGTTTCCAAATACGCGTTTTTTTTAAGTGAGCACGTTTAACATTCTGAGTTCTGACACCAGATTTTTTTTTCCACATTGTCGAGATTTACTTGCAATTTACACTGTTCGTTGTTTCTTAGTATTTTCGTTACCTCTCGCGTTTTATCAAGGGAAACTGCAAGAACTGAGGCTGCCTTATCCGGAAAAGCTATGACACTGGTAAATTCAGGTGAAGAGAGCACCGTAAGATCCTAGGTAGGATCAGAGAACTGCTTTTTTAGCAATTTCGGGAAATTCAACCGGCTGAGTGTGGAAAGCGCTGATTGGCCTGCATGAAATACGTACGTAACGTAAGTGGTTTAAGTTGAAGTTCGGTCAACTTTTGCGTACGTAACATTGTGCGGCTCATGTTTTATACGAATGTGAACTGACGCTTTTAAAGTAATACATTTCAACTTTAAATTTTTCATGTCTTATTGTTACGACACGTAATTTTTTTTATTTTTTATTAGGAGTTTTATGAGTGCTTTTTAACACAGAGGTCTTACAGCACTTTTACAATAAGTGTTACAGTAACATAAATAGATCTGTAGCTTTTCAAAATTTAACAATATCGATAGGACAGGTAAACAATTTAGTACAGGAATCGTTAGTAACATCATGGTCTAATCTCGATTGTTGATATTTGGGACAGTCCTGCAATATATGTCTAACGGTCAATATCACATTACACTGTTCACATATAGGTTGAACGCTGTTCTGTAGTAGAAAATCGTGAGTCATTCTAGTGTGGCCCATTTTTACCCTGTTCAGCACCGTTTCTTCTTTTCTCGTTAGTGTAGCCTGTGTCCATTTCAGAGGACGAGGGGGAAGGAAGTATTGTTTTCGTTCTGCCAGGGCTGTCCAGTGGTCTAATTGGCCTGCATGAAATACGTACGTAACGTAAGTGGTTTAAGTTGAAGTTCGGTCAACTTTTGCGTACGTAACATTGTGCGGCTCATGTTTTATACGAATGTGAACTGACGCTTTTAAAGTAATACATTTCAACTTTAAATTTTTCATGTCTTATTGTTACGACACGTAATTTTTTTTATTTTTTATTAGGAGTTTTATGAGTGCTTTTTAACACAGAGGTCTTACAGCACTTTTACAATAAGTGTTACAGTAACATAAATAGATCTGTAGCTTTTCAAAATTTAACAATATCGATAGGACAGGTAAACAATTTAGTACAGGAATCGTTAGTAACATCATGGTCTAATCTCGATTGTTGATATTTGGGACAGTCCTGCAATATATGTCTAACGGTCAATATCACATTACACTGTTCACATATAGGTTGAACGCTGTTCTGTAGTAGAAAATCGTGAGTCATTCTAGTGTGGCCCATTTTTACCCTGTTCAGCACCGTTTCTTCTTTTCTCGTTAGTGTAGCCTGTAGCGGAACCGGTCCATTTCAGAGGACGAGGGGGAAGGAAGTATTGTTTTCGTTCTGCCAGGGCTGTCCAGTGGTCTAACCATTTCCGATGGATTGTACCCTGTAGTAATGATTTACAGTCATTTCTCAGCATGCACTTGTTCATCTTGTGTGGTTTTGTGAGTAGCTTCTTTGGCGAGCTGGTCCACTGTGTCATTTCCTGTAATGTTCGTGTGCGACGGAATCCATACAAACTGTAGGTGTTTACTGCGGTCATGAATCTGCCGTCGGAGATCGTGTACTTCCTTCATATATTCATTGCGCGAATAAATATCGGCCATGCTCTGTATGCCACTCAGAGAATCGGTCAGTATGCAGTAGGTATCATGTTCACTGTTTAGGACGTACTTTAGTGCTTGTTTTATAGCATACAATTCTGCACTATAAATGGAGGACTCCGGAGGTAATTTAAAAAGGCCTTTTTGCTTCTCAGAACTGAAGGCAGCTCCTGTACCTGTAGCATCTTTAGATCCGTCAGTAAAAATCAGCTTAGATTTTTCGTGGTTTGTGAGTATATCTCGGAGCAGGATCTGATACCAATTGGGATTTGTTTCTGCTTTACGGTATTGAGACAATGCGATGTTAATGTGCGGTGGAGGAATAGCCCACGGATAGGGTAGTGAGAATTGTGGGATTAATGTGGGTTTGCAGTGAAGTTCTTGTAGAAGTATTTTGGACCATACATTACAGGGTGGAGATATTCTTGGAGCGAGTTGGTAGCTATTCTGAAATAATGGTTGACTGAAGTCTGCATGGTTGGGATGATTTCGGTTCCCTAATACCCTCACAGTATAATTCAGTAGCTGCTTGGAGATTCTGTATTCTAATGGAATTTGTCCGCTGACAGCATATAGGCTCATTATTGGGGTGGTACGGTGGGCTCCCGTGGCGATCCTTAATCCATAATGAAATACCGAGAACAGTTTTTTAGTCATTCTGTTAGTAGTGGAGTTGTAAATACTTAGGCTGTATTCAATTTTTGATCTTATAAGGGCATTGATGATAGTAAGTAACGTTTGAGTGCTTGAGCCCCAGTCTTGGTGAGCAATCATTTTGATAACGTTAAGTGAGGACTTACAACTGTCAGTTACCGAATTAACGTGGGATTTCCAAGACATTTTTCGGTCGAAAATTAGTCCCAGGTATTTGACTTCCGAAACGTTTTCCAATGTGGTTCCATAAAGCCTTAATCGTGGGAGCAGTGGTCTTCTTTTATTTGTGAATGTCAAGCTTTTCGTTTTTTGCTCTGAGAAAATAATACCGTTATTCTTTGACCAGTGTTCAAGGCGTTTAAGGGAGCGCTGAAGCAATCGTTCAGTTGTCCTTGGATTATTACTAGACGAAAAGATCACGAGATCATCCGCATATAGCGTCCCCTGCACTTCTTTGGGTAGTTCATCTAATATATCATTAATGGCAATCAAGAAAAGGGTAGGGCTCAAAACAGATCCTTGGGGAACACCATTATCTTGGGTAACTTTTTCCGAAAAAGTATTTCCAATACGGACTATGAATTTCCTGTCAGTAACAAAATGTTTGATGAAATTAAGTATCTGGCCGGTGATGCCCCAATTCTTAAGAACACTAATAATTTGGTGTCTCCATGTCGTATCATAAGCTTTCCGAAGGTCAAAGAACACCGCTGAGAGCTGTTTTTTTTTAACCAAGGCATTTTTAATGGATATTTCTAATTTGCTGATGCAGTCGATTGTTGATCTTTCTTTTCGAAAACCATTTTGATTGGAGGAGAAGAATTTGGATGTTTCTAGGTATGCCATTAATCTATTATTGATTATTCTTTCTAGGATTTTGCAGATTACTGAGGTCATCGATATTGGGCGGTAGCTGTTAGGATCATTCATAGGTTGCCCATGTTTGTGAATTGGTACGACCACTGCTGTTCTCCATGCTATTGGAAACGTACCGGAATTCCAGACGTTATTGTACAACTTGATGAGTTCGATTTTGAACAGAAGTGGAGCATTCTTGACCATCAAGTAATGGATATCGTCCAGGCCTGGACTAGAACCTTTACATTGTGCAACGCATAGTCTAATTCGTGTAATTGGATATCCTTATTGAAAATTTCGTTGTTATTATCGTGTGCTGTACTGGTCATATGTTTGGCAGTTTCCTCAGTAGCTATTTTCATGTTAAGAAATTCGGGATCATAGTTATTGTTGCTAGAGTTCGTCTGAAAGTGATGTGCGAATACGTTGGCTACCTATATCTTCATGGGTTGTAAATGTTACTTGACCTAGGACTATTCCTGTTATACGAAATGATGTATTGATGCCCTTCATCCTGCGTACTTTTGTCCACATTTCTTTAGGCGACGTATTTATGTTGATAGATTTAACGTAGGTATTCCATGAGATCTTTTTGCTAGTTTTTATTATTTGCCGCGATTTTGCTCTGAGTTTCTTGTATTCTATGAGGTTTTCTGTGGATGGGTTCCTCCTATATTTATTAAATGCGTTATTCATTTGCTTAATAGCCCTTTTACATTGCTCATTCCACCAAGGGACTTTGTACGATCGAGTCCCTGTTCCTATGGTTGATGTTGGAATCGATACCGTAGCTGCTTTAATTACTACATGGTTTAACATTTGAATAAAGTGGATGTGAACTAGCTTTTACTGTCGTTATCACACTTTCAAAAACAGATTTATTTCTTTCATATAGAGACATTGTTCTATATTATTTGCTAATTTGTATTTCCGTCTTACGTCAGAGAATTGTATGCATTCGTTGACAATGTGGGGTACTGTTAATGGAACTCTATAATAAGTTACACATGGGTTGCGGTGCTCTTAAAAGTTTGTACCTACCTGTTAAATTGGTATGACCTGTACGTAATCTGGTCAAGACCACTTGCTCTCTCCTTGTCAAGAAAGCAGGGAAGATCCACCGTTTTATTTCCAACTTTATCTGTTGAAGTTATGCTGTATTGTTAATGCCCACCTATTACCCCAAAGTTTAATTATTTTTTCCTGGGACAATGTTTATACCTAAGTTTTATTGTAAGTGAACACAATTATAGGCATTTTTTAGGTCCACAAAAGTGAACCTATTATTACAACATTCAACAGTTTTATTTCATTCTACGCGACTGTTCATTTGTCTAGTATTAATTAGGGTTTCGTCGGTGTATAGGTTACGCTTACCCAAATTTCACCTCTATTTTGATATAGCTAAAATCATTAGATTTATTGGGTAGTATAATTTGCATGTGAAGACGTCAATTAATCAACAATTAGTCGCTTGGATGGAGAGATCAACCCTTTCGAGTTTTAGTCCTTTGTATTCCATTTCATTTTACAGACGAGTGCGTTTATAGAATAACGATACTCGCATGTATTTATGGTCGGATAAACCAGCTCATATGGCCTGCAACAGAGTTTTTCATTTTACAGCCAGCGAAGGATATATCACGACGTAAAAAAATTGCCAAGAAAAGTGAAATATGGGGCCGGGGACGACACCGTTAAAAAAGTGATTTAGCGCCGATTTAAACACAAAGTCGTATCGGATACGCGCGTGCCATTCTGTTTAAATCCGTGCGAAATTTCTAATCCACCGTTACCCGTTATCAATTTTATTATTGTCCATATTGTACCTATCTTCCGAACGAGACAATGCATAGAAAAATTAGAGTTGCCCCCTTTCATCAACCCCAATTCATTTAAAATGAATTAAACACCGAAGATACCCGTAACTAATCATGTTATGCCAACACGCATAGATAAACAGAGGCTCTTATTAAAAAATTTTTAATATAAATAAGGGTTGTATGCCTCATTAGAATTATTAAATTTGCATAAATTACACAGTCTCACTCGCCCTTATTCTACGTCTTCCGCGAATGAAATTTAACTAGTCTGGCTCGTTTTGTAAACGAGGCAAAAAATTTCACCTAAGTACTAAGTGTGCACTTGACGATATAATTCAATCCGTGCCGAACGTGTTTTCGGCAGTAAATTTTAAACTTCTACCCCCTTCGCATTGTACTTTACGATACAATTGCAATCAATTCCGTTCCAATAAATATTGATTTACGAACTAACAAAGTGTTTTATTTTGCAGTATGTGTCGCAATAAATCCTAACGGTCTTTATAACCTCTTTTAAAGTGTTGAAATGAATCGGAAAAGGTTGCTTGTAACCGATGTTCGTGTCGCCCACTAATAGAAATTTGGAAGGGTGAGTTTTGATTTAAAGCGTTCACTCATCTGCATTTGGAGTAATGCGTAGGTGAATTTGATAAATTACAGAAATAGTCGCCGGGGCGGACCATGGCTGTAGAAGATTCATTCACAAATCAACAAAATAACGCATGATTGTAGAAAAATCAATAGCTAAGCAGATTATAGTACGACATTTGAACCAAACACCTCCTTGGTCAAAGTTTCAACTTTTCGCAGTGCACCTACTTGCTCTATCGATGTAGGCAGATTCTTTCACTATGAAAGAGAATAAGTCAACTACAACGTTAGTCTCCGATAGTAATGAAACAGACCTCCAATTCCGGTTTTGTAAGTACGGAAGTTCTGCATCTTTCGCTTCCGATTCCGCTATTTTATAAGTATACCGGAATTATGTCGCGACTTGTTTTTTTTTCATTTTCATTTATCTCATTAGCTCGTCACAACAATTCGTGTGTTTTATCGCATAGTTGAATAAACTAAATGTTTATGACTAATTATTCTCGTTTTTATTAAATTTACAATAGTATCTACACTTCCGCTTTTGCGTCCATTTCTGCTTCCGCTTCTGCAAAAAATTGACTTCTGGGTCCGTTTCTGCTTCCGTTGCATCACTAGTCACCGGTAAGTAGAAAAAACATCTACATCTCCTGAAGACCCTTTTTACGCGTTGTTTGAACTTTTTTGACACCTTTTATTATATTATTTCATTTATTTTATATATTATATTATTATATATAATAAGTGCGTTCTTCAATAGAACTATTCTACATTAAAATTTAAAACCAACTCACAATATTATATATATATGACTATCTTTATAACTTATTATATCTATTAAACTACTTTTAGTCACTAATTTTTGTTTGTTTGTATCGCCGGCCACGAAGTAACACGTTTTCAGTTGCGGTAACATATCGAAAAATTGAAGCTTAGAAAAGCAAATCTGTAAGTCGGCAATAAACTGTAGTATGTTGAATTTCGTCTTCTTTTTATTCGTTTTAAGTCAAATATAATCAAGTTTTATATCAATAGCATTTGTCGCTCATATAATTTACCCATTTCTTCATTACGTCTCGTCCCGACAAAGCCCGAAGATGACGAAGCCGCGCGATTTAGGGATGATATTAAATCGCCAACATCTGGTAGCAGTTCCGGCTTCTTTATGACATATTACTTTATTACTATAATAGAGGGAACATTGAATTATTAATATAAGATTATGGCGCCACATGCTGTGCAAAAACGGTTCATATTTATTCGTTATTATGATTTCATTTTATTATTAAGTTTTATTTTTGTCTGACCACCCTTTCAGAGGCGCTCGGCGGAGATCGAAAAAATGGGAGGCTGCGGTAAAAATCAATCAATAGTGTTGCAACACTATTAACAAAAACGTGTTAATCGCATTACTAATGGAATGAGAGGTAAGCGGGAGTAGGATTCTGTTAGTGACAGGTTTTATAAGGGTGTCGACCGCCTGCGGGCATCAGCGGCGTTCGTTTAAAGGGTGCACGAGCATAACAAAAGCTATAATCAAAATGAGATTGATAACGATGCTTGTAGCCAAATGATTTGTAAGGATATAGACGCGAAAAAAGGGGTTTCTTCCGATCCGTGCGTTACGTAAATTCTGTCTTACGATGAGAGTTAAGTTATATACCTACCCTCCTAACAGCATCTGGTATAATGGGACAATGATGGCCGTATCTTCCATCTTTTACACTTCATCGATCCGAAAGTTACAAAGAACTCTCTCGCGCGCTGATATACGATCTTGATGGTTTTTATTTGAAGACAAGGGCGTAAAGGATACAATATTGAAGCACTAGTGCGAGTATAATTCTTAAATAAAGGGTTTCTCTACTTCTGAATACACCTCACGCCTCAAGTTCCTTGCACAATGCAAGGTAAACTTCTATCTAAAAGTGTCAACATAACAATTTTTCTTTCCGGCTAATAATCCAAACAAGGCAATTTCACGATAGTTTATAAATGCTATTTTTTCTCAATCGACTTCAGTTCAACGCTGAACAGCATTTTGAATACACCAATGTACGCAATTTTTAGAATAAAAGTAAATTACTTTCTGATATTTACGAGTAGAACGTCTTAAAAAGTCGAAACAAATAGTGAAATATCCAAAAGGTTGAGGAATAAGCCTTTTTTAGCGCATTATCCTAGGCATTATCCAACCAAGTTGGGTGCACTATTGCAGGCTGCAGCCACTGTCTCTGTCCGTCCGTCAGTCTGTCCGTCCGTCAGTCTGTCCGCCCGCCAGTCTGTCCGTCCGTCAGTCTGTCCGTCCGAGACCTCTCGGTTGCTTATAGCTGTGGCACTTGAACCAAGAAAAAAAAATAAATATATATATTCGCGTCTTAAAAAAATTAACCACGTAAAGTAAACATTGAAGATTTTGCCAATTGTCCAAGTGCAATTAAGGTGGTTGTTTTCAGAGCGAAACGCATAATGCATCTTTACAGATTACTATGCAAACAGCGTTTAAAACTACGTAAAAAGATAAAGAAAATGCTATTCGCTTGTATAAAAAAATTTAATTTTATTAGTCATTGATAGTAATGACACTTAAAGAGTAATTGAACGAAACATTATAGAAACGGAAACCCTAAACTGATCAACAATAAATCAAACAAATAATAGAAAGCATCATTCAGAAGGCCACGATGCCCCTAAATGCCTCCCAGCCCTAATATTTGACAGTAACACATTGTCCTCTGTATGACAAATTACAGCGAGAATGATTTTTTTAAAGGTAACAACAGCGTTTTATCACCGAATGTGACCCATTATGTTAACGTGTAGGGTTATTACATTGAGTTTGCATTTTAAAATGCGATTTCAAGTTGGTGCGGTGCGAAGGGAAGTGATCCTTTCGACTCGTCAAAAAACAAAAAGGAAAAATCAACGACCATTATTTCGGACTTGTGGGAAAATTCAATCTGCGACATGAGTTGTTACATTAAAACCGCAATGTTTACCGACATGTGTTCCGAGCTAAAAATCGCTAAAGTATTCGCAAATATTGAGGGTAAAGCTTTTACAAATATTAAATTACAAGAAAATTGATCGATTTTAATGATGATGTTTAAGTGCCTCGCACGCGAAACGTCCACTCCCGTAATTAGGGGATAATTAATGAGCGGCCGGACGAAAACGTTCGCGATTTATAATTCTCGGTTTGCATATATAATATATGTATACGAGGCATGGTATTATGCTAATTTTACAACCCTTGCTTAAAATAATATTTGTCTATCAGTGAAATGTTATGTGGACTTCAATTCATATTGCAATTTTTATTTACTTAATGTAGAATGTACATTGATATATGTTAAAATGGTGACGTTGTTGGTTTTAGGAGTAGCTGTAGATTTGAGTTTGTAAAGGCCAGACTTTAACTAGTTTTCTCGAACTTGATTGGAAATGTTGAGAAGTAGAAGAATGAACGTAAAAGGTATAATGAATCTAGAGAAGCAGACCTACAAATATGTGCACTTGGCAAAATTGGCAATACGTGTTCATTGATATTATAAGCTACAGGCAACATACAATTTGCTACTAAAGCAATATGGGAGACTCGTAACAGTGTTGTATATTGGTCATAAATAGGAATAGATAACATCTGAGAATCATAGATGACAATAAAACTTCTAGAGTCAAGAAAACGATAACAGATTGAAATAAGGACAACAGTAAACGAATGCAAGAGGGTGACGTACCTATAGCCCGACTTTTATGAGAGGTATTGGACAATAATTGATAGAAATTTAATAAGCGTATCATGATCGATAGATGAAACGTTGAAATCACTTCTATAGATTATTTAGTTATTGTGCCTTTTGCTGTAATTGTTCAAAGCACAAAGGTGCGATGACAAATCGTTTTCCTTTACATGATTGATTGAACGTTGCATAACAGTTATACTCAATTCATGGTTGTCGTCAATTATCAGTTAGAAATTTTATAAATTATTCTCAGATTTTTAGAGTTTATAACGAAACGAATTTAGCCAGTATAATACAAATTATGGTTGTTGGAAAATTCTTATATTAATTGCTTGGTCCAAGTAGTCGCGTTCTTTTACAGTGAAACCTTCGTAAAGTGCGATCACCTCATCAATCATATGGTCACATCTAGAGATCCCTTTTTCGAAAAATTGAAAGTGTTTCCGATAATATTTTCAGTGGATTTGTTTGGGATAAGGCCTGAACTATTTCTAGTAAGAAATAACGACTGCGTCACCTGCACCTCACCTCGCACACCCAGCGAACTATATAATCACCTAGGAGTATGAAATAATCTTTACGACCTATTCTCGTGCTTACCAAATATCCAACAAAATTTGATGAAAATCTGTCGAGCCGTTTCGGAGGAGTGCGACCACAAACATCGTGATACGAGATTTTTATACAGGGTTCTGCAACAATGAACACCCTGTATCACTAAATCCAACTTTCTCATTATCAAAATGTTTTTTTTTTTTTTGCTTTACTCGAATTAACATTATTACTCAAACTTTATTTCATAACTTCAAAAATATAAGGTAGATTCTTCAAAGCAAGGATTGCTTATGTGTAATAATTCGGAAAAAAATTAATAGGATGGCAGCATTGACAAAAAATCAAAAAGCGAATAGGTTTCAATGTAGAGATTAATAAATGGCATCGAACAACTAAACATATGCAGGGTGTTCTATTTAAAAAAAACAGTTATTTGCACCGTACATTCAAAAATAATTGGTGTAGATGCACAACCATCTATAGTTGACATTTGCACAAAAGGTTTTTTCTTATATTTTTTACGAGGTACCTACGAGTATAAGCTAGGATATACAAACCTACTCTTGCAGGACCCTGTACATGTATTACAACATTAAATCGTCAGATATAGACACAAATGAACCAAAGCAATAGTACCGTACTTTACCAAACAATGCGGCAAATACTCGTAATTCATGGTATATGCTTTCCTTTTGCTGGTTGCACTAAATTTTTCTCATACCACCCTTAAAGACGACACATTTTATACCAATTTTTAGACATATGCTCTGTGCATCGCTTCACGAATATAATAGTCAACAGTTTCACTTGGACTGGGCGTTGAAACTTGAAATCCAAAGAACACAATAATTTGAAACCGTTAGCCTGAAGTCTCGAAGCTATAAACTTAAATCCTGCGAATTTGATCCCACAGCCAGAACAATGAAGGGTTAATCTAAAGCTGTAACGTTGGGTTATGGAATTAGAAGAAAGAAGACTAAAGCTTGGTCCTGAAGATTGAAGATTAATTGTTTAGGCTAAAAATTAAGATCCAATTAAGTTCCAAATAGGCCTAATCTCTGGAGCCTGCTTGCAACTACTTGTGGACAGGAACTTTTAAAAAAATATACTCATTACCAAATCGAAATGAACAATGTGAAACAGACTTTCGTAGGACATGTGCAAGGTTTCCTGTGTTAAGTCAAATTCGCCGTTCTTATAAAATCATATAATAAAACGAAGCAATATTTTCCCGAGTACTCACAAAAATAAGTCTTTCTGAGCTGCGCCCATTTTTGACGTCTTCGACTCCGTTTTTACCACTCGCGCATTAGTAAGGGGGGATTTGCATTGGGGTTAAAACATGACCCCCCCCCACTTTTTTCTACGGAAATACACATTTTGAAGCACCATGAATTCGAATCAAACAAATCTCGATGATGTCGGTCTGTCGGCCCGTCTGAACTCTCGTTTCCGGTTAAACGGCTGAACCATTTGTAACAAAATTTGGTACACGTATTCATAGGCATAGAAGGGCCGAATTGCACTGTAGTTTCCAATTATTACATCGAATTCTTACTGGGGGTCTTAAAAAACAAGTGCAATGCGCATGCTAATTTACTTTTTAATTTCTTTCCTTCTTCCCTGTTAGCATTTATTCGTCGGTACATTTTAAGAGTACCTATACTTGTGCTCATCCCTAAAAATTCATTGACGGTGTAAATGCGAGATTCTGAAGCATCTATTCTTATTGTTGGTGGGATTTTCGAAGTACTTTTGGGATGTAATTGAATTCTGGTGAATACGATTGTGCTATTCGAAGTTTGACCCAATTTAATTTTTAATCGTTGTCGTATTAGTACATGTTTTTCTAAATAACCCTCTTATTAATCAGAGGTAAGTTTAATTACATTTGGTGTTTTTGAAGGAATTTGACTTGTGATTTCTTTACAGGGTTTGTCATTGATACCTGTTCAATTGTACTTTGACCTATTTGACGTACATTAATTTGGGTAATGCTGACGTGTGTATAAGGAAAACACCTTACCTTACCTACAACAAACGGCACTTGGAGCGAAGATAACGAAATTGGGTCAAGAGGTCATTTATGTTAACTTGTCTTTTCTTCAATTAATTAAATTTGTTATACGTAATGGGTAAGAATTCTTCTTTAAGGGATTACACCAATGCTAATTTTCTTTGAATTTTGAAAGTTATTAATGAGTACTTAGCTACACTAGCCTATTGACACATGATCGAATTGATTTTGGAATACAAGTATTTTGGCTCCTTAAGCAATCGGCATTTCAAGGACCGAGTGGATTAACGCAAGTTCCTTGTGTCTTTTCTTTGTTTCAGAGTGAATTGCTGGAAGCGTCGGAACAGAGCTCTCTTCCTATGCTACTATTTCTTTACTGAAGATAAGATGGTTATGATTATTTTATG
Source organism: Photinus pyralis (assembly GCF_008802855.1). Lineage (NCBI taxonomy): Eukaryota > Metazoa > Arthropoda > Insecta > Coleoptera > Lampyridae > Photinus > Photinus pyralis. The sequence goes on from NW_022170250.1 coordinate 759,915, forward strand.
GGATACAGATCTTGAGAGCCGAAGCTTACGGGTTTAAGTTCTTTACGACGATACTGTGACTGAAGCCTCAAAACTAGAACCGTGTAGATTGAATTCCATGCTGAAATTTACAAATTAAAGGTAAATCATGTAACCTTGTAGTCTGAAGTTCCGTTAAACGTTAAAACTTGAAGCCCTTGGTTTCAAAAGCCTGAGAAGTTTACGCAAAAATTTGATCCGGAGGTTTGAAAGGTGAAGAGTTAGACGCATGTAAAAGCAACTTATCCAACCAGGTCGGTTTGCGCTATAGTGAACCTTTTCGGATCTTTGGAATTCATTTTCAAGTAGGTAGGTACCTCAATTTGGAGAACTTGATATTACTATGGTAAAATATGAACTTCAATGCAAGCCATTATAGTACCTATTTGTTTGATCTGTGTCTTGTTCGAATTTCGTTTAGTCAGTGCCATTTCCAGTTCGAAAAGTAATTGACGATTTGTTTTAATTAGTCTCTACTAACCATTACAGGAGACAATACTGATTAAAAAGATCCCCCCGGTTTTTTAATTAGAGATTTTCCGAAGATATTTCTTGATTAGCGAACGGCGACGGGTGAGGTAGCGGAAAAATTAAGAATTTATAAATTCAGTTACAGTTTTAATTAGTTTTTATTAATTCAACGTCAGCGAGTAATTCGCAGCGGACGTTTTGAATTAAACGCGATTTCGAAAGCATACCGAAAATGTTTTAAAATTATCGGAAACAATTTGTTAAATTTATTTTGAAAGGCAGCTGTCAGACGCAGTGGAATTTTAGGGAAGCATTTTTCATTTTTAGTTCCTTTTTTCTTCTTCCGCCTCCTCGGCGTATATACTGTTAATTCGCCGATGCTTGTTTTATTGGTGTCTTTCGCTATGAATTCTTTGCAATTAAGGGGTTGTAAGCGGGTATGGTTATGAAACTATCGCGCTGATAACCATAAGGTGGAAAGTTTCCGAGATGGTGTTGGGGTAGTTTTTAGCAAATAAAAAAGAAATAAAATGCATGAGATAAGAGATTATGTTTGATTACGTATGAGGCGGGTCTTATTTACAAAGTATTTTCATTGGTTCTTAGAACAACCCCACCAAAAATGCTCGCTTGTTTTAAATCGATGTTTTAGTTTTTTTTTCTTTTTTTCACGTAAGAAAAGGAAAAATTCGACCGGACTCCCGGACAACTAAACGGCAACATTTTTTTTTACTATAACTGATTTATTTTACCTATACGTGCCACTATGAGAGTGCTTTCGTCTTTAAGGAATGATGTGAAACGTGCGTTTTGAAGGCAATGGACACGGAACAGTCGAGACTTGCGTATGATGAAGTTCGCGCAAACAATTAAAGGGTAATATATTAATAGTCCTATAAAGGACAATAAAATTTAACTGTAAGAAGGACCTCCCCTTCTGAAATTGAAGACCCACCCCTTAGTCCTTGCTAGGGGTGGTTTCACATTCCAATCAGTTATAAACCAACTTCTGCGCATTCAACATAAACCTCTGCATCTATATCCCTCGTAATCGCGTTTCGAATCTATTTTTTTATGTGACCTATGACAGTTCGAGAATGTATCAAAGTACCTTGCAATTTTTCCATCACCAAGAGCGTATGCTGAAAAGTTTAAATCATACCTCGCCGTTCGCCATGGAAAACCTTCTGGCGAAAATGCAACCGAATGGCAAAATGTCACCCGAAAATCTAGTAATCAACATTAACGGCAAGGAGGAAAACGCCGAGGACAATTTAAGAATACAGGACAATTCTAAAAGTTCCCTAAGTCCTTGCGATGCGAATCGCGGTGACGTCGAAAGTGATCGCCTTTCGCCTATCGAAAAAACTGACAATTATTTCAATTTCAATAACTGTTTAAAGAGTCGGATATGTTCGCATTGTGGACGTTTAGATTGCAACTTTTTACAGTGTAGAATGCACAGTGACGGCATTATTAAGGATAATAAACCTGTACTTAAATTTAGTGTCAGTGCCATTTTGGGTAATGACGAACCCGAAAAGAACAGAAATGGTACGTAACTGTGTTTTGCTACTTTTAAACCGAAAAATGTCTATCCTGATCCTATTTCGGAAGATTTTTATCTACAATAATTATGCTTAAAATACATGGTACTTTTCTAGAAGTTTGCGTGGCGTTACTCGAAACTTTGGAGAAATTAATTTCCACGTTGTTAACGCCAAAATGTACGCGGTATTTGGACAAAATTTACCCAAATGGACTGACACAGTAGAATTACAGATCGAAAGCGGAAAATTTGTGCCACACGTGGTCCAATTGTTGTCTTGTGCAGTCATATTCAATATAATCTATAGGTACAGTGTGTCCCAGGTAGAACGCACCATAGGGAAACGGCAATGTATTTTTTCGCGAAGGATCCACGAGACCTTTGAAATCTCTTTCTAGGATCAAGCAAGCGCAATAACGTACGTTGAATGCTATTTTTACTCTGTAATTGGGCGCAAGCCTTTTGAGGGCCCAGAACAAGAGAGGGACAAATAAATAAACTTTGATTATAATTAGTAGTCTATATTCAAAGTAAATAAATAAATATATCAAAGGACCTCGTGGATCCTTCGCAAAAAAACACATTAATTATGTTGGCTTATGGTGCATTCAACCTGGGACATGTAGGTTATGAACGGTTCTTAAAGACAATTGTTACTAAAGATACCTACATGACAAAGGTAAATTTTGTTGTAGTTTGTTACTTTTTGACTACTTTTTCATACACGACATTGTCCTATACATACTAAGCCAGCTTATTCGACATCAAAAATTTCTTTCAGAAAGTTCTACCTATTAAAAATCAATTATCTTTAATGACTTAAGGACCGTCATGGAAGTCTGTTTGCCGCAGAGATTTTTCTTATAAATTTCATCCAGTTTTGAGTTACCATCACTTTCGTCAGGCAATTTCTGAACTTCTCATTAGAACACTAACGCTAGTGATAGTCTAACTCAATCAAACTTTCGGTAAACGGAGCCTCTTCCTGCCCCTTCTTGCTCTAATCATGCTTTACCCTCCAAAATCCTTAGCTACACCAATGGTTTTCATAAATATGCGTCTGCTTTGGCCAACTTTGTATACCTATGCTAAAGACAAAAGATTTTTTTCTCGATTTTTTTGTTGCGGGTGAAATTCTTGCATTAAGAATTGAGCTATATATCTACCAATATCAACTGTATATTTGTAAACGGGTTCCCATAGTGAAACAAATGACAAAGCTTTTGTATCCTAAATGCTTATTTAATTCCGCAGTTACCGAGTATTTGCAGATTTCGTAAACCTTCCAACGCGTCCAAATTTATTTGAGTTTGACGCTTTTTTACATTCTTAAGCACGTAATGAAACTCTCTTTAAAATCGTCCTATCATATTGCGAAACTTTTACGGAGTCGCCTTTAACAAATTTTTGAATTTTCGTCCAAACGTTTGACAATTACCACCACCACGTACAGCATTTGGGTTTTTTCTTTTATAAGGCCATCCACATTTGGTAGGAAAATATTGTATTATTATTTGATCACCAATTGTTGCATTTTCGGGTCAAAGATGGTACTTTTTGTACAAATTACATACCCTGTTTTACCTCTAACCCAAATCTCAATTGAATTATGTGTAAATATACAATCGTTTGCACCTTATACGTCTACTAGTTTGGGAAACAATATCCAATTATTTTAAATGGTTACGCTCCTAACGCTCATGTGTTGCACTGCGCTAATTTGGTTATTCAAACTAGTGATCTAAAGTTCATTTTTTGTGCAAGCGATTGTAAACATTTAACATTGCTACATTTTTCATGCAACACATCTGCATAGGAGTAGGTACCTATCTACTAGAAAACTGAACTTCGTTTCTCCTATGAAAAAGGCGTCACATTTTCCTCCTAAAATCAAAATTTCCTACCTTCGAAGTAAATTTTGATCCATTTTGGTACGAGCTCGAAGAAAAAATATGTTGTATTTGACTTACATTTGGAATGTAAGACTAGAGTCTTTTTTTAATCCATAAATTAAACTTGCCAAAAATTTATTTTGTACAGGAAATATTGAAGCTGAAATTAGTGTTCAAAAATATAAAATATCACCAACAATCTTCAAATCCTCTCAAATTGGATGTTGTATATACGTATACTGAGGGTATCATACTTAAGTAACGATCATAAAATATATACTTTGATTGATTTCATTAAAAATCCGTACACGGAATTTTAGAAGTAAGATAAGACAGTTTGAAAAAATAAATGCTTTTCTTTTTGATGTGCCTGACGTCGAAGTTGAGTCAGTGATTTTCAATTTCGTTAGGAAGTGGTTCGCGTAAATGACGAATGCAACTAACAACAAACTTTGTCGTATTCATGAAAGTTCTATTATAGGGTTAAAATAATTCATGTTGGCAACAGTAGTAGGTTTTGTATAAACACAACGAGTATTCATAAGATGAACCGCTATACGAAAATCTAGAGCAGGACTACAAGGGGTTGATTTGAACGGCGTCAGCTGGTGCGGCACTTAGCTACCCTTATAGTATCCACCTTTATATCTGAGCTCATAAAGGCCACTTTCCTTCGAACCGAAACTAAATCTTTTCGGAGGCCTGTCGAAAAAACATGCGGCGCATTTACACGTATTAATTCAAACGGCGCGTTTCGAATGCTAAATTCGGGAATAAATTGACTTTAGAGGAATATTCGGATTTTATTTTATGCTATTTCTATGGTGAGATGTCGTATAAATCAGAAAAAATACAGAGAAGGGAGTATTAAATAGCGCATTTACATACTCAGATTTTTCGCCCAGGTTATGAGCTTAATATCAGAAAAAAAGTGCCTCGCATAACTACCCCCTCTGGTGCCCGGCGCTCGTGTTTGCGTTTTTAATATATAACCTAACATTCTTTATTTATTTACCGCATGCACATTCAGACGCTTTCTTTGCAATTGTCTATACATATTCGTGATGTGGTCGCACTGTCAGCCAACATACTGGATTGAAAGTTTTTATGATCGTCAATCGAGTTTGTGTGTGAAACTGGAAACATGTGGCTTACGAAATTACTAGACAATTGGCAAAACCTTCTAGTCTACTGTTCCACCATCGAAAGGAAACAAGAGGGCGCCGGTTTACCCTACAAACAGTCCACGGCTGATTAACAAACTCGTTCGAGACAGAAAACGGAATTCGAAAATTCGCTTTATTTCCTAAGTTATCCCGCAGAAGGACGGGCAGACACATAAACACGATTAAATCAATAGTAGTAGATATAAAGGTTGGGTAGACAATTAACTAACAGAGAAATGTTAATTATTAACATGGCGACAAACTTACCGTAAATCACCCACCCACAGTATTACTCGCGTTACTGGACTCGACTGTTTCTCGAACTGCAGTGGCGTAGGTGGTCCACGTTAATTCGCCACGCTGTATCAAACTGCGATGGGGCCCATACCTATACGTGTTAAGGAAGTACACAAATAAATGCAATTAGAATTCGGTTGTGGGAGAACACGCCAAAACCTTTGGCTCATTCTGTATATTTGGGTTACAAGTCCGCTTTGAATATTATGAAGAAACTCAAGGGCCAGCATGCACAACCCACTCTGTATCATTATCATTTACACCCTCGCTTCTTAGCCTGGGGAGCTGAAGTCCCTAACTCTTTTTTTCGGTTGTCACTTGCCCCAGAATCCTACATCCGCCCCCTTTACCTTTATAGTTAGTGCTTTACTACAAAAAAAAATCGACGAACCGATTTCAAGGGTCACAGTAATTGGAGGTAGGTAGATAAAACGCTGCGACGCTGCATCGCTTCCAGTCTCTTTTAAGTCAACCATTTCAAATCGTCGCCCTTCGTCTGGTCGCAATTAATTTTGCACCGTTAAACAAGTCTACTGACCAAATACTTTATCCTCATTGTATCAATCGTATAGTGTTGATCAAGCTTATATAGTGACTTCATACTCTCAAACTTTTATATGAATGGAGACAAAAAGACTAGAGGAGTATTTCTAAACACATTGGCGCTGTTAGTAAAATAATACGAGTACACCACCCCGCTGGACCTAGCCCACCCACCATTGTGAATCAATTTAAGAATGGTGTCCAATTTATGAGCTACTTAGGAGCTTTTCATATCGCAAGCTTAAACTTTTAGAGCTCGCTTTAATCACTAGGAATCGAACATTTCTTATGGGGTGGCCGAGTCTACTTGGATTCAGCCCCCCACTGATCAGAATTACTTTTTTCAAATTAAATTTTGTACTGGAATTACGAGCTATTTAAGAGCTTTCATTTACAAGTAATTTCGATTTTTGAGCGCCACTCCTAAAAGAGCAAATAGATATAATCGCCGTTAGTTCCACTTGGACGTAGTCCCTCCTCTGGTATCCTTTACTTATGTACCTACGTGTGACTTTACTTCAAATATTTGTCCCGAACTATGGACTTTGTCAATTACAACATATTGGTATCTGTCACTAACAAACTATTTTAATAAATTTAACAGTACGCCCCTAATTCCGCACGCACGGAGTTTTGACAGCAATAATTCGCTGTAGACAGTTAAAAAGTAGTGGTAATTTCTGTGCATTTTCCCAAATACGCGTTCATCCCATAAACTCGAGTGCTACTAGACCGAAATGTTGGTCAGATACTTACCTATAACGGCTGAAAGAATCTCCAGATTCTATCATGCCCCATCAAAAAGCCACAACCTAAAAACTATTATAAACTGTAGGTAAGAAGATAGGTTCTGATTTGTAACTCCTGTTTTAACATTCACCTCTTTTTTTAGACTTGTCATTTAGTAATCATTAATTTAGAAGCGCATAATCCATCCCATTGTTTATGGATGTCAAACCTATAACAATCCAGCGCAACGTTTATTTGCGATTTCCTTCGTGCTTATTTAAATTCGTTTTTTTAGTGCAAATGCATTTTAGTAAAAATTAGTCGCAATCTTTACAATTATTGCTGCAGTACGCGATATAAAAGTAATACTAATTCATTTAAAAATATTATATTGTTTGCACTGCACTACGATTAAAAACTGCAATTCCATAAGTTAATGCAATGCTTTTATTTTGGTTACTAAAAAATGCAAAAATGCAAATAAGATGTGTACGTACATAGTTCAATGAATTTAAGCATTTTATTTTCACCAAAGAAATGACCATTGAATGAACGTTACACAGATACTATGGTCATAAGGGGAAGTATATACCCATGCAGATATAATAAACATTGGAGTCAAGCAGAATTTAACATAATTTTTGTTTTTTTCCTATTTAAAAGATGCTCATGCCACTTTTTGTTCAAAAAAGCATTTCATAATTTTTTCAAAGATTAAATAATAAACTTTCTAACATTATTAAATAACAATAAACCGATACAACGGAATATCGAAGAATCTTCAGCATTACCATCACTTTTTTATAGGCCATTTATTTTAACCTTGCAAAATACATAGACCTAGTCAACAAATATGCTTCAAATTCATGTCTTGGAGCATTGAGATAATGCTCTTAGTCTTTTTTCCAACGATCTTGGTGCATGAATAACGATTTTGATATGTTTCGATCGAAATACATGTGGCCTCAGAAAAAAAATTAACATCTTTGAATCAAACACACGCGGTTATCAAATGTCCATGTGATGTACCTATTCTTGCGGCATCAAGATAATCCGTTTAATGCGTTTGAAATTCATGTGTGAAGAATAATTTTGGATACATTTTGCTCTAAAACGTTTGACCTAGACAACACAGAGGAGCTATAATGATTACACATCTAAGAGTCATAAGTATAGGGAATAATCTAGCGAAAGTCTGAATTTGATGCATGACCTAGGAAACGAAATATGTTGATTTCTATATTACATTAAGCTCACAGTTTTTCCTGTTCACTATTCACTCGAAGTCCTACAACTTTGCTTCCTGTTGAGCCAGCTTTCTGAAAATCAATAGCGTCCTACTTTGCTCCTACTGCTAATGCTGATTTATTGAACACTAATGAGGACTAACGATTGACCTGAACTTGCCGGAAATTAGTTCGTTGTTTCGGGCAAATGTGAAGTTAGCTCGAACCAAAAAGAAATCCTTTTCCCGAGAAAACCGTTGAGGTACTAACGCAGCTTGATGGAGCACTAATAACGAGCTCTAATGAAATATTAACGAAGTAACATGCTCGATGGCTGTCTGATATATTTGGTTGGGACTAACTTCATGGACATAGTGGGTGTTGTTTGCTATTAAAAATGGCCTCTTCAAGTCGAATCTGAACGTTTTTCAAAAATTTACTTTTAACTAACCAAACCTAGAGCCCCGTTCCGTTTTCAATTCATTTCTGTACAAATTGCGTCTAATAAACAATATTCGATTATAGCTGTGGTAGTTGGACCAAATCGAATGTTTCCAGGTACCGATAGCATTACTGTTATTCATAGCCCATTTAATTTAAAAATAATAACCTTTTCAATAGCATTCTACGTCAATAAAAATTTCTTTCCGGCAATGAAGAAAATATAAAGCAAACGAAACGCGTAACACATATAATAGGAACAAAACTGTATACAAAAAGGCGACGTATTATTTTAAACGATTTGAAGGGTGCAAAAAAATAAATCCCCGGCTATAACACGTTGGAAAAACATCCCTTTATGCTTGTATCTATTTATTGTATACAACAAACCACTCCATTGTGCGGTTACAATAGATTTTTTAAAAGTAATCCTACATGAGACTCGCTATTTACAGTTGAGATTAACCTCTCCCTTCGGGCAATTTTTATTGGCCTCCCTATATTTATTTATAACTTGGTAACGGGGCTTTCAATAAATTTACGAATGAATCTTGTAATAACATTTCTTTGTACAATTTTTTACGTTCCGCCTTGGTCGATCTTAATAACGCTTTCGTAGGTAAAAGTTGGAAATCAAGTTAAAATAATAAGAGGGGTGAATATCCGCGAAATAGAAGTATTTTTAAGGTGGGCGTTACCGAGGGCGCACTTGGTGGAGGTGTTGGAGTGTGTGACGTCGTTTTCTCCACACTAAAAGTTGCCGGAGGCTGACAACTTTAACACTTCATGCGTTATCCTTTATATCCTTTCCATAAACGCGCGCACAAACAGAGAGACTCTCTCGCTAACCCATTTTGTGTGTGTTTCAGATAATTTAATACACGTAGCGCCCCCGAATCTCGTCGGATTAGGAACTTATCTCAACAATCATGGATCGGGAATTGCAAAGCCGGTCGCGAGTAGACCACATTTCAATCCACATTTGTTATTGGCACACTGTCGACCGCAGCCTTATTTAACAGGTTCGTAAACCGCGACCCAAGAGGAAGGTGAGTAAAAGCACTGTCTTTTGCAGTAGCCGCTCCGGTTTCCGGTGCGCAAACGACGGTGTTCCCGTTGCCGGGGACGTTTCCATGGGCTCACAGTGGACGAGGTAAACCGAGGCGAGGGATGATGAGAAGAGCCGTGTTCAGCGATCTACAACGGAAGGGATTAGAGAGGAGGTTTCAAATTCAGAAGTATATAAGCAAACCAGATCGAAAGAAGCTTGCCGAGAAGCTGGGGTTGAAAGATAGTCAGGTGAGTGCGAAGCATTCTTGCGGGAACCGCTCATATTCTTTTCGATTGCGAGAAACCTGTCTGGTAATGAATGGTCAAGATTAGGTAGGTAACCTAACTACCCATGCAACACACTTAAACGTATTTGAGACACTTATATTTTATAATTGACATTTTAATAGGTTTAAATGAGTACCTAAGCCTCTCTTTAACAATAAGAGTAGAGGAAGTTTTCACTTTAACTGCAAGTTTAGATTTCAGAAGTTTTATAATACCTAGGTAAAGTTTTATATTATACACGACGATAAAAGGGAAACTAACCATCTCGTGAAAGTTAATTCTCTCGACGGTTAAAACATCCCTTTATCGTCTTCTATAACAAATAACTATTAAATTACCAATTATTTCTGGAATATTGGTCATGTATCATAAGCAAGTAGTTTGTGTCGTATAAGAGATGTTGAGAATATACATGAGATGAGAGTTGCATTTCTAACATTTTTAAACACTTCGCTGGAAAGTGAACGGCACTCCCCGACTATCCGGTAGCGCAGATCATTTATGGAAGCTGGTTCAGTTTTGTACACAACCGATTTTAAATGACCCCAAAGAAAGAAATCCAATGGTGTCAGATCTGGAGATCGTGCTGGCCATTCTATAGGACCTCTTCGTCCTATCCACTGTCCCGGAAATTTCTCATCTAAAAATTCACGAACAGCCATAGAGTAATAAAGGAGGAGCCCCATCTTGTTGAAAATGTATGAAATCTTCAATCAAATTCATGTTCCCGCCAATTGGATTTATTTGATTCTCTGTTTCATGAGTGATGAGAGGCTCCACGGTATTTTGTAGCATGTTTAGGTAAGTATCTCCAGTTAAATTTCCTTCGATAAACAGAGGACCAATAATGCTATCACCTAAGATACCTGCCCAGACGTTAATTTTTTGGGGCCGTTGAGTATGCCCCTCGCGAAAAAGATGAGGATTTTTATCGTCCCAATACCGGCAGTTATGTTTGTTCACATTTCCATTTAAAAAGAATGTACATTCATCACTAAAACAAATGTTTTTCACCAGTTCCGGATTATTTTGAATATTCTCGGTCATTATTTCACAAAATTGGATTCTTCGATCGGAGTCGTCTTCGGTTAGTTCCTGTACAATCTGCATCTTATAAGGGTAGAATTTGTGCACCTTAAGAGTTCGTCGTACAGTTTCTCGCGAAAGTCCGGTCATAGTCGCTGCTTTTCGAATAGATGATGTTGGGTTTGCACCAAAATGACCTAAAACTTCAATCTGAGTAGCTTCATCCATTATTCTTGGTCCTTTTCTTTTCTTATTTTCCACTGACCCAGTTTCTTCAAATTTAGTCACTAACATTGCAACATAAGTGTGACTGACACGTCGTTCTGGGTGTCGGGCATTAAAAACAGCTGCTGTTCTAAATGCAGATCGCGCTTCAGAACCATAGATGAAAATAATTTCAACTCTTTCGGCTAACGTGTACACCATTATGAAATCTTTAGTTAAATTCAAAATTTGTAATTTTCTTGCCAAGAAATACTAAAAACGAGACTAAAATAATAATAACCGATCAACAAATAAAGCAATAGAAAATTATTATTTACTAAAAATTGCTGTCATTGTTTTTCCAAAGCATCACTAGATCTAAGAATTTTTTTTTATTTCAAACACTGACAAATTCATCAAATACTCAAATTACTCATTTTTATTACATAAATTGTGAATGGGCAGTTTAAATGCACCAGTGTTGGTATTTCTGAAAAGCATTTTTTAAGAGCTTTCCAATGATGTATCACAAGTGATACGTCACAATTCAAAATTTAGGCATGGGGTGGCGGGGGGTACGAGGTTGAAGTTGGTTCCTTCTTTATACGACCATTTTGCTTCCCCCTCGATTCTACCGAAACGATTTTGGCCATTTTGTGCTACCTCTAATATAAAAAACGATATCGCCCATTGAAAGTTTTAAAAGTGTCACCCTGTATATCATAAATAATTTACATATGGAGCAATACATCAATAAAATATAATGCATATAGGCTTTGTTACATGGATAGACATTTCTTCGAGATCAATTTAAGAAGTAATTATTTATGTTTAGTATGGTTTATAAATGAGTAACAAATAAAACATTGTACATTATACGCCAGGTAATAGTTTTTACCGGCTCTAAGGGATGACGGGGTCACCCATCGGCTCATCAGTCAACTTGTATCGTCAGTAAAACTCACTTACCTGGCTAATAATGTAAAATACTATTTATACACAAGTGTGGGTTCGCTTTGCGACTACTGAAAGTTTGAGGTTTTCGAATTTCTTCAATCTACTAAAGTGTTCACGGACTCAAAATTTGAGGAATTGCAAGAACTGAAAGAATTACAAAATTCGAAAGATGTGAGCAATGTACTTGGAGATTTTAAAGAATTCGTAGAGTGTTTGAAGAAGCCCAAAAATCCGAGGAATTGAATGAAGAAGAAAAAACCGGAGTAACGGAAGAATCGTAAGAATCTAAATAGTTTGAAATATCAAAAGCATTCTAAGAACTTGAAGAATTCGCAGAGACCTTGTATTAAATTAAAAAAAGTGGTATATTTAATCTAAAGAACTGACCATCAGGCGCGTTCTCTACTTTTTTCTATAGGTACCTAACTAATAATGAAATCAAATAATTAATTTATTTCCTTCCCTTTCCGATTCAAAGTAACTGAAAAGCAAGGAAGAACGGGCGGAGGAGAAATTTTGTGGTACAAGAAATATTTTATACTATATTTTACGCAAATTTCAGATCAATAGTATTTTCCAGTAGACAGTAGTTTGAGGAACAGGCAAAACATATCTCCATTTTATAAAATGAAAATGAATACAAAAGAGGAAGTAGTGCAGGAATAGACAATTATAACTTTGTCAAAAGAGAAAATTTGGGAATAGAGGATTTTTTTGATATAATCCTAGAAGGGTTTGAAAAATCTGAAGAAGTTATATGGACCGAGAAGTACCAAGAATTACAGTATCTTATAAACTCATGAAGAATTTTAACAAGGCACGAAAAATCGCGTATAGTTTCGTTCTCGAGTTAGATTAGGAACAGACCGAGAGACGGAAAAACCATCACATAAGAAAAATCATAAGAATAAGAAAAATGTGAATCATTTGAGGAAGCTAAATTCGAAGGATAGTGACAAAATTAACTCGAAAGTTGCAAAAGGTTTTTGTTATGAAATATTATATTCCGTAACGAGCGTTGAAAGTGATACTTTTCACACAATTGTAGGTCACTTTCAAGAGAGATAATATGTGCACTATTTAATTAAATTAAAAGACAAAGTAAAGGCAGTAAAAAGAATAGTTTACCACTGACACTTCAATTTCAATTAGAACATGTCACTTTTCAGGTTCTGTGAGTTGTAATCAACCCCCGAAACCATAACGAAATTTCCACGAAACGAGAAGAAAATGAATTACGTTCTTATTAATTTTGGGGTATATCGCTTATTGTTATGTAAATACGTTCGATATTATTGTACTTTTCCCCCTTAGTCTTAAAAGCGAATTTGGGAGCGAAATGAAACGTAAGCGAAAAGCGTCGGATTAACTGTACGTAATTATGTAATTATAATAGTTTCCACAAAAGCAATTAGCACTCCAAGCATCAATGAATCCCATAAATCAGTTTGCGGTCCTGGTTGGGACTGACGATTTAATACAATCTCTGTTACTTATCGATCTTTAATCTTGACTGACTGTGTAAGAGGGCTTCCATCCATATTATGGAGATGAAACAACTGTTGACATAATCCAAGCTTTATGGATTATTTATAATGCCTCTCATTATAGGCGATTTCAGGTGAATTTACATAGACGCCCCGATTCTTTTTGCCTTCCATAAAGACGTCCCCTTGTTACTTGCCCATCAAAAACATATGCCGCAGATCTAACGCAATGGTTAGGTATTTAGGGAGAGAAACACACTAAAGATATGTCATCGATCAGCCGTGATTCTTAAAAATCTCAGCGTATACGCGCAACTTTGATCTTTTCCCCATTTTATCACAAAGCCCTTTATAATGTCGTTAGAATTAATTAGGTACAAAAGACGAGTTTAGATTAAATACCCAGCTCTCGCCATAATTATAATTAGTAAAGCAACAAAAGTAGATTTAATCGTGAAAGGGGTTTTGATTTAACAAACAATGCGTTTAAAACGGTCGTTATCAACCCCAGTTTTAAGGGTGAAAATAACGCATAAAATAACTAGGCGGAACGTAGGAAGACTGTATAAGAAGAATTCTAACCAATAGAAAATGAATTTACCCTACCCTTAATGTATATGCTCTCCGAAAGTGGTAATCTGCGAAATCGCTCCCTTAAGGGAAAAATTCGCAATTCTTCTCCATTTTATAACTTGAGAAACCTGCACGTTCTCTTTTGAATGTGGGTTGTCAAAAAATTTATTGCTCTTTCAGTGTACTGTTTGAAACACTTTGTGCAGATTGTTTTATTTTCATTAGCGCGGTGTGGGGAATGGGGTTTCCACGAGATAATCATCGTGTAAGTTTTATATTCCTTTTCATTTCAGTTTGTTGAGAAACATCGATTGAAAATTCGAGATAGTGCATATAGACTTTCAAACTGTTTATGATGTTTCCGAAAACCCACAAAGGAGAAGGTTATGTCATCTAACGCTTTCCGTTCTTATCTTCCAAAAGGATGACAAAAATCCACAGGAACATTTTGTAACCAAATTTCTCTATTTTTACTACTTTTCCAATATGCATCATTATTGAATAGAGACTACTTAATAGTACATTATACATTAAGGGAGAGAAATGGTTGATTTTCCCGCGGTGTTATTGTTGCCCGAGGGCGAAGCCCGAGGGCCACAAGGCACCAAGGGAAAAACGCCATTTCTCTCCAGCGGTGTATATACTATTTTTTTCACTCGCGAGGATGTTTACTTATACTTTAAATATAGTCAAAGATTTTTCATTAGAACCCCTTTAATCGTGTTAGTGGAGTATTGAAACTGTATCATGGCAACAAGCAGGTATTAGGGCACAATAATAATCACGTTAGCAACCTCCATGCCTTTGTCTAGACTTCCATGCCAACCAATAAACAAATATCGTGTTTTTGTGAAAACGTGCGTGGGTCTAAATTATGGAATCTGCTAGTTTTTCCGAAGAACCTTTTGAGATTACTGAAGCTGCTAACGCTACTGTTACCAATTTACTGCCCGCGAGGTCCAAAAAATTGTATGAAGCAGCATACCACAGTTTTAAAGATTGGTGCCTACAAAAAAGTGTGAAGACTTTTTCCGAAAATGTCATGTTGGTTTATTTTAGCGAAAAGGCTAAAAATTATAAGTGTTCCACGGTGTGGGCGCAATATTCTATGGTGAGGTCTTGCATGCTCATATATGACAACATCGATATCAGTAAATTCCGCAAACTGGTATCATTTCTAAAAAGAAATTCAGATGGGTATGCTCCCAAAAAATCAAAGATATTAAACAGAGAAGAGGTGAAAACATTTTTGTCTGAAGCTGACGATGATGCCCATCTAATGCGAAAGGTAAAATAGATTAGGCTTTAAAAAACATACTCGTACTAACAATGTTGCATTAGGTTGTGTTAATCTTCGGAATAAGTGTTGCATGTCGCACTGACGAATTAGTTAATCTAACCACGCATAACGTTAACGATATGGGATCTTCCTTCATAATTACGTTACCATTTACCAAAAACAAGACATCTAGAACCTTCGTAATAACAGGAAACATAGATGGTACAGATTTTCTTCATTTAATTCGCAAGTACGCAGCACTAAGACCTGAAACAATACAACATCAACGATTTTTCATTTTTTACAAGAATGGAAAATGTACGACTCAGCCTGTTGGCAAGAATACGCTTGGCAAAGTACCATCAACGATTGCAAGTTTCTTAAAGTTACCAAACCCCCAACTATATACGGGACACTGTCTGCGCCGATCGTCCACTACCCTATTAGCGGACGCGGGTGCTGATATTACCACTATAAAGCGGCACGGTGGGTGGAAATCTACAACTGTTGCGGAAAGTTATATTGAAAACTGTATCGCCAATAAAATTAATATTGCTAATCGGATTAATCAAGGGGATAGTTGTAGTTCTAATATCTGCAATGTCATACCAGAAACCAGTTCTTCTGATTCAAATATGTTGATCAATAAGGTACCACCAATTAATTTCTCAAAATGCGAGAATATCACGTTTAGTTTAAATATAAACAATGTACCTTTTTGAGTTGTGTTAATAAATGATTATATAAGCATCAGGGAGTTTTCATTATTATTATTTCCCTAGGGAATAATTTGCCATTTCAGTCCCTATTTTGTGGTCATAGAAACGGACTTTCACTCTCGCGAGTGAAAAAATAATATTCTATATTTAACGTTTTTAGAGAAAACGTCGTTCCTCTGTTTAGTATATTCATATTAGACCTATAATATTAATATCCGAACAGAAAAAAAACTAATTTATAAAGTTTTGATATGCTGAGATTAGACGCATCAAAAGGAGACTTTTCAAAATCAAAAGAGTTCTTTAAAGTGTGGGTTTCGCCCCCAAAAACCACCCCCAACACGCACTGCGATTGTTTTTTTTCGTTTCTCTTAGAAACCGTTGGTTGCGCAAATAGTTTTATCTTAATAAAATTGGAAAAATAGGGTACAAACGAATATAATAATACAAGGTGAGTTTTGTTTTCATTTTAAGCATTGGGATCTCGGAAACCATAAGACATAGAGAATCGGTTAAATGGGGAAAGAGTTGTCGTTTTCAAGATATGGTTTTGTTTTCTGAAAAAAATCCACAGTTTACTAGATATGAGTAAAAACAGATTTAGTGATTTTTCTTTTAAATGTTGTAGAATCATTATTAGAAATACAGAAATATGCAAAGAACAAAAATTGTAGATCTTTTTCCATTTTAATAGATACATTTATTAATTTCCATTCGTCTATTATAATTTGTGAGTTATAACGCAAACTTCAATTTTTTTAAATAGCAACCATAGTTGGCTTTGACATTTTTTTCTGTTTACAGTGATATAAGGTTCCTTGTACTTACTTTGACAAATCAACATGATACAAAACCAGGTACAAAACTGTTTGTATTACTGAGAGTAGTAAAAACAGAGTTGGCAATGGGAAACATTTATGTTTCCTCTTAATTACTCAGTCTCAACTCTGTCTATTATGATATTACACTTAAAACGTTAGGGAGACAAATACAATAACAACGCAAAGGAATTACGAATTATTATATTTAAATTTCTACCTTGAAATGTTCAAAATGTTGGGGAGGTTGGGCGCATCAGGAGGTTGGAGGAGGTGCGTCGCCAACTACGTCATTGTGATTCCCCCTACGAATTACCGAAACGGATTTTGATTTTTTAAAATATCTCGTTCACATGGGGGGGTGGTAAGTTTTCAAATTGCCACCCTGTATATTAAAGATTAATTTCATGATAATTAAACATACTTATCTAACAAAAATAATTGTTCCTCATAGGTTGCTTGATACTAAAAAATTTAATCAATAAGAAATCGGCCCTTCCCTTTCTGAAAATTAAAATAGTTATTCTGAGACACCCTGCATAAAAAAATTGTCATACTCGTGTCTTAATAGCTGTCATTAAATGCTAATTGCATGATATACTATTATACGCTAGTTCTAACCTATGTAAAGAGAAAATTGAATTGCCTTGACAGACGTTTACTAATCATCGCGCAAAATCTGTTGTTATCTCTTCGTCCATTATCTGGATCCTATCAATACTAGATCGAAGCATTCCTTCGAAAAGAACACAAAACATACCTACCATGGCGCGAAAGGTGCGGTGACAATGAATTGAATCAACGAAAATGTTTCATGTTGCCTAATTAGTCATCTATTTTATTAAAGAGCACTAAACCATAGTATAATACAAAGACTAAACCTAAACCTATATCTTTTTCAGGTAAAAATCTGGTTCCAAAATCGCCGAATGAAGTGGAGAAACTCTAAAGAGCGCGAGCTGCTCGCCGCCGGCGGTTCACGCGAACAAACTCTCCCGAACAAGAACAACCCGCACCCCGACCTCAGCGACGCAACCGACGACAAGCCAAAGCTCGACCTAAGCGACGTACCCGATTTATCGCCAGTGAATTCGCCGCTCGAACGGCAGACCGGCGATGACAAAATTACATCGGCCGTTAACATAAGGCATTGTATCAATACACAAAGTTATCTATACGACAATATGGACTATGAAAGTTCGACGAATGATAGCGAAGAGGAGATTAACGTTACCTGATTTGATTTCGAGTAACGACAGAGATTCATTGTTTTGTTGATTGCAATTTTTTGACATTTTTTTTTAAATAAATGCACAAAACTAATGAGTGTCTATATTAATTTATGTTCAGTTTAACTTGATGTAAATATGTGTATGATGTACAAAAATAAAAATCCTTCAAGCATCTTTTTTAGGTTTACTCACACTGAGTTGTAGAAAACTGTCAGATAAGACACCAAAAACACTTTTTCGCCCATATTTATATGGACTGTAATGCATAGACATATAATACACTTTGGCTACAAGTCCAAGACAATTGGTATTTGGTCGAGTTTCCATTAAGCTCTTCTAAGACTCATATACTCTGGCGACGTGGGTGGAGGTTTGGATGACCTGCGATTCACTACGTTTCAGAAGCTGCCGTCCATAAAGAAAGTCGAACTAGTACGACTGCTCCCCCACATCAGAAGCAGCGAAATTTCATTCATACCGCACCTAACTGCAAGTACAGGTATGGTTGGGAAATGGTTATGGGGGTGGTGGTCTAGTTCCCAGGGCCTCTTCCCCACATCTATGATAACGGATTGCGCTCCACATACCCTCCTCAAGACCGTCTCCCGTGCTTGCAAGGGAGGATGCAGCACTGCAGGCTGCTTCTGCAAAAAAGCAGGTTTAGTGTTAGTCAATTTGCAAACACTGTACGGGGGTTTCGTGTGAGAACTCCCATACTTCTTCACTCGAGGAAGACGAGGAAGAGGAAGTGATGGACGTCGTAGACGAGACACTTGAGGGGACAACGAATCCAGAACAGGAGAACAACTTGTATCTTCCGCCACCTGCCCGTGAGGAACCAACGTCTGCTAAACGTACGCGCCGCTCCTGAAATGTTAAAGTTGTTTTTATATAGAAAAAAAAGTTTAATTAAAATACAGGATTAAAAATAGAGGACTGAAAAAATTCCAAACATTTTGATGTTTTTTGGCTGACAAAAGGTGTGCCGAGAAAAAATTGGAGTACACTCTTCGAATACATGTTATTTGGACCCAAATGGACCGTTTAAAACAATAAAGTCCTTTAGACCAATTTTGCAGGTCAAAATTATCTGCATACTGGACATAAGTGCATTGTATGTAGTACTAGTATGAAATACCTCGCAAAATTAATATTCAATCACATCATGGTTTTGCACTTTTCGTAAAGTTATCGCGCTAGCGAGTCAGTCAGGTGCATCAGGTCTGGACAGCGTTTCTAGTCTATAACTTTTGATTGAGAAGTCTGATCGAAAAAGTACGAATTGATTTGGATTCTACGCACCCAAATTAATAAGAAAAAGTGTTTTCCCGAGAAATTTTGGTGTAGTCGATTTTTGGTAAAAAAGGAAGGTTATACACTGCCTTTTTTTGAGCCCCGAAAAAAAATTGTCTCAGATCGACCCGGAAAAAAATTTTTTTATAGAATGTGGCCTGTAGAATCCATAATTTCAAACAGTTCCAAGATTGGGCTACTAGTTCAAAAGTGACAGCCTTTTGAATTTTTTTTCGAAATTGGTTTCTAGCCTGAGTCTGGATGATCATTGTTGATAAAGACTTTAAAAGTGCCTCGTAAACTAATTGGTTGCTGATATCCGGAGCGGACGGTGCAACTAACCTAAGATTTTATTAGGAGAGATGTGGTAATAGCAAGCACAAGCAGAATTTGGTTATGGGCTTCCTACTTCCAAGGCGTTGCCAAATCCCGTGAGCAATAGAACCTTCCAGCATGATTTCAAGTAGATGATTAACTTAATCAACCTGGACAGAAATGGGCAAGTAGATTAGTTCCAATTAATCCGATCCTTATGCATGGGCGAAGAGGAAAGGTACCTAATCTATTTCAATAACAATCATTATTAAATAAACAATTAAGGACAGATTATATCAAACCGCAACAATAACTGCGAAACCAATATGAGATACTACCGCTATTAAAATTCGCGATCATTATAAATAGTAGCGAACATTTACTTCTGACTAAACCTGAATCATGCGTCTTGTTTTGGTCGCAATTTTTTTCTACATCAGTTTCGTTCCAGTTAAAGCAATTTTCAGACCGGCTGTAATAAGCAATAGGCGATTACCTAATGATTTCATGATCGGTTGTGCTACCTCGGCGTACCAAGTTGAAGGCGGTTGGAACGAAGATGGTAATTACGCCGGTGATTGATCTAAGTCTTGTTGGTAACGGATTTTTAGGCAAAGGTGAAAACATGTGGGATCGTTTCACCCACGCCCATCCAGAGAATATTTCCGACCAAAGCAATGGTGACATTGCATGCGACTCTTATCACAGGATAAAAGAGGATGTCGAGATGATTAAGGCCGTAGGCTTTCACCACTATCGGTTCTCAGTTTCGTGGAGCAGAATTCTTCCAAATGGTTTTGCAAATGTGGTCAACATGAAAGGGGTCGAGTATTATAATAGGCTCATCGACGAGCTCATCGCCAACGGCATAACTCCGATTATAACAATTTACCATTTTGATCTTCCTGAAGTATTGCAAGAGTTGGGAGGCTGGACCAATGGTTTGATTGTTGATTGGTTCGAAGACTACGCGCGAGTGGTTTATCGCAGTTTCGGTGATAGGGTCAAGTTGTGGATTACGATTAATGAACCAAAGCAGATATGCCATTATGGTTACGGTGATGGTATGCTGGCTCCTTTTTTAAAATCTTCGGGTATTGGCGAATACATTTGTGCACGCAATGTACTCCTTGCACATGCCAAAGCGTACCACTTGTACAAGAACGAGTTTGAGAGCATACAGAAAGGTAAAGTTAGCAATTTAAGACAATGGTAAATAAAAATTTTAGGAAGAGTTAGCCTAACGATCGAATGCACTTGGAAAGAGAGCGGTTCAAATTCAACAGCAGATAAGAAAGCCGCCGCTCGCGATCGACAGTTCGATGTAACTTATGTCCTAAGCCATTACGTTTCTAAATATTTTGTTTTAGTTTGGATTATACACACACCCCATTTATTCTTATCAAGGAGACTTTCCAGCTGTGGTTAAACATGCCGTAAAAGAACGCAGTATTTTGGAGGGATTTCCCCAGTCAAGACTTCCATTTCTTACCTCCAAGGAAGTTAATTACATTCGTGGCACCTATGACTTTTTCGGATTGAACTACTATACCACACAGTACGTAGTGGACGCACCTGCACCTCATATTGGGATGCCATCGATGGATAATGACGTCGGCGTTAGCAGGTACTCAGATCCGAAATGGTTCGTGGGCACTTTTGAATACTTTAAGGTAATACAGTTTTCCTTTAAAACGATTTTGTATGTTCTTTCCGCAGAGCGTTCCTTGGGGTTTCCGGAATCTACTGAATTACATCAAGTTAAACTATAGAAATCCCGAAATCTTTGTAACTGAAATCGGCATTCCCGTTGAGGAAAATTTCGCCAATTATGAAAATATTAAATTTCATAACGTAAGTTCGTTGAAAGTTTACGTTCTGTTAACATTTTTGGGTTACAGGATCATTTAAATGCCCTCTTAGACGCCGTGCAGATTGACAAAGTTAAAGTTAAAGCGTATACAGTTTGGTCCTTGATGGACAACTTTGAATGGGCGAAGGGATACACGTAAGTTAAACGAAAAATGATCAACTGTTTAATGAATAGTCATATTACAGTGTGAGGTTCGGAATGTACTACGTGGACTTTGAGGATCCTGAGCGCAAACGAACGCCAAAACTATCTTATCAGTTTTTTAAGAACCTTATCAAATCGAGAAC
>NW_022170250.1:781747-783047 GCF_008802855.1 Photinus pyralis
GCTATAACTCACACATTTTATGCTAAGCGTTTCCCTCATCTTGTAAGTAATTAGTAAGGAGTTAAAGGTGGCTCGCATTCCAGCAAACTAACTTAAAACGAATCGCATTTATCTGGTCATCGCTTTTATGTTTTATTGCAACCGGTTTTATAAAATAATTTAATTCTGAAAATAATGGACGTTGCAAAGGGGAAGAGGTTTATTTTTAACGGATTTGTGCACGAATGCGATTATTTTTTCTTTTGTTTTTTTTTTCCTAAATTACCGTCTTTGCCTTTTTGCAAACGTGCACTTATTTCAGCTTATGAGAAATTTAGCGTAATTTTCCGATTTTATTAAATCGCAATCGCGCTTAAATCATCTTGATTACAGACTATGATCAAAACCCGTTTCTGATAAATTAACTGCTAATGCTTAAGTATGATTAAATCAATTGCAATCAGGATCAATGGTGAAATGTTGTTACAAATTGGTTCGTCGAGAAAGAATTCTTCCCTTTTGATTAATGCATTTATTAATGGTTGGACTTAAAGTCTTTCTGTAAACCTATGAAAAGGGTACCTATTTCTCCGCAAATAGAACACCACCAAAGTTGGTAGCACAGCATTGTCCTTTAGTTAAAAATAGGTAGTGGTGGAACATGTGGGATGGTATAAGCTAATCTGTAGATAAAATAAGTACCAAATTTTACAAAATTAATTTATCGAGCATCGGCCTTTTTAAGTCATTTCTTGGCATGTTGTTTATTTGTCTTCCTCTCATTCGATTCGTTTATTGAATGCTCGTTGAATCGTTACTCTTGTATTACAATGTTTTCTTAACCTCTGTACAAACCGATTTGGCTTATTTCATGTGAAAAAGACATGAGATGCAATTATTGACACTTTTAGATAAAAAATGTAATTTGTTTACAAAATTCATTTCAAAATGTATGAATCTATTGCTCTTCTAGTATAAAAACACTCGCGTCAATCATCGCAGGTCGCCGCCCACTGCAAAACTGGTCGCCTGTTAGGTGTACATAAATAATTATATGCTACTATATTTTCATCTCTATCTACCCATGCGAAGAAAAGACATAAGTTTTGCAGTGGGCGGCTACCTGCGACTGTTTTTGTACTAGACGACGTATAAATATTATTATACACACCTAGCAATAGAATTTTTAGAGTTTTCGCTTCAAATTTGGCCAAAAAAAGAATTTGGTTTTGTAAAGAAGATACGGGAATTAAAAAAAACGAATGGATGAAATACAACTTGGGATTAAACGCAATTTTTCTTCAACCCTTTTATAAATAAC
>NW_022170250.1:783147-802125 GCF_008802855.1 Photinus pyralis
AGTGGGGGGGGGGGGTTAACTACACACCCAAATTTTTGAATTTGAATGATTAAATAACGGTCAACCAACAAACGGCAAAATGTAACTAACACCAACAAACGACCAACAAACCATAGCAATAAAAATATTTTAAAAATTCAAAAAGTGGGGTGCTAACTACATGCCCAAATTTTTGAATTTGAATAATTAAATAACGGTTAACCAACAAACGTCAAAATGTAACTAACAAACACTAAAAAACGACCAACAAACGATCGCAATAAAAATATTTTGAAAATTCAAAATTGGGGGGGGGGGCTAACTACACGCCCAAATTTTTGAATTTTAATGATTAAATAACGGTCAACCAACAAACGGCAAAGTGTAACTAACACCAACAAACGACCAACAAACCATAGCAATAAAAATATTTTGAAAATTCAAAAAGTGGGGGGGCTAACTACATGCCCAAATTTTTGAATTTGAATAATTAAATAACGGTTAACCAACAAACGTCAAAATGTAACAAACAAACACTAAAAGACGACCAACAAACGATCGCAACAAAAATATTTTAGATCTATGTTATTTATTGTATTCATAATTATAAGATCATAATTTGTGAAAAGACCAATTTTTAACTAAATATTATGTACTGCTTTTTTTGCGTTTTGTGTTTCAATAAAAAGTGAGTTCATGATTTTGGACTTTCTGTCCGCCCGTCTCGCGAACGGTTTCGAATTTTCCAATTCTGTTTTTAGTAATAGATAGACAATGGTCAAGGGACTAAGCGACTAACTGATTAAATTTTGATCAATGCTCGGCAACCGAAAGTGACCGTCTATATTGGAGCAGTTTATTAATCTACAAGAAAAAGAGAAGCATTTAATTCGGGAATCGGGCACTTAATTAGCACCTAATTGGCACGTAATTATGCAATATGTTTGATTGTGTTCTGCTGACCATGCTCTGCTAGGTTAATGGCCATGGGAACGTAGTGGAATTCTGGTATGATCAGTATACCAATAACGAAGGTCGAAGCTTACCACTGGGATCACAGAAAGCAGGGATTCTGGGGAGGAGACGAGTCACTGGTGTCAGCGGCCAACACATACAACAGCCAGCTACTGGTTTAGGAAGAAGAAGGGGGGGAAACATAATAAAACCGCGAGCAATAATGGGGACCGCAGGTCCCTGCTACAGCGTACAGACTGGGGGACACAGTGTCCGAAACTACTATGACAGCGTGGTGAGGGAGGTAGAAGAAGAAGAGGAACACCGGCGAACAATGGTGCTGGGGGAATACAGGGAAGCGAGAGGAGTTTCAATGTTTACTAGGTTGGTCATAAAGGGGATTAATGCATAACAGTAGTTATTATTTATCACTCACTAGTAATAACATAACTCAAGCGCATCGATGTTGGAACTGACTCGAAACACAATTCGATTTGCCTTTATAACAAACAACAATCCTTCTAGAATGTTCACATGTAATATTTGATGACTTATCTTTCTTGGCGCTTCGATGTCTATTGAGATTTCTAGAATTTATAGTCGTTACACTACCTCCCTCTTAAAACTGTTGCGTGTCGCAACATGGACGACGGTTGTAGCGGAGACATAGTCCCAGGCAACTGTTCTGCAGCGTGACGGCCCCCTCCCGCATCTTCCATTCTTGAAGAAAAAGCAATCCACGAAATGGCTGCGGGATTTCTCTGGAGTAACATCCCAATATTTCCAGCTTGGTGCCCTGGAATACCACCTCCGGCACATTTCGGGTGCTGATGGGCGTTCCATACCCCTCAGAACCAGGAACCCCCGGTTCTATGTTCAGTGGGGTATGGAAATGGAAATTTTGTCGTCCTTCTCCAACAACTGTCATGACAGTTACGAATCCGAAAAATTTGAGAAAGTAGGTGTTATCTGGGGGTCTGGGGGGTATGAAATATCCCCCTGTAAACGACTGCGATTTCGAGAAAACCTCGATAAGTAGCTTTGTGGCACAAAGTGCTACACCGTTCCTTGACATTTTGTTTGAATTTCACCAAGTAGTTCCCTTTCCAACCACTCACATGTAGGTACTCAATTTATTATTTTGACGTCGAAATTGGAACTGATCGAAACGCAATTGGATTTGCTTATATAGCAAACGCCCCCTCTTTCTCGAAAGATCTCGAACGGTTCCGAATGCACCCGAGTATTTTAGAACGTTCTCGAACAAACGCGACGCGACATTTTATCTACCACCCCAAATATTAGAAAAAAGTCTTAAGTACCTGGGTATGTGGTCATTAGAACAATTTATTTTTGAGTCAACTTTATCTATGTTTGAGATATTTTATTATTACTTGAAACTGCTCAAATTCTGTAGAATCAACTCGTTTCGTAATAAGGTTTGTGAAAAACCGTATATTTTGCTTCACAAGGCGAATTGAATGGAGATTAGGGGAAATTGAGGAGGGTACTTACTTGAATGTCGCTTGAAGTAACCTGCAATACTCGGCGTCCAGCTTACGACCACCGATGTCATCGAAGATGCTTTCCAGCGATTCCGGCACGCGACCACTTACGCACATCAGCCGCGGTAAGTCATCTTGGGGCAGTCCTCCATTAACTTTGCGTTGCTCGAACCTCTTGAGGATAAGGTGCGCATTCGATCCGCCAACGCCGAAGCAGTTAACCGTAACCACTCCCGAGCCGTTTTCCGGCCACGGCATTTTGTCCAAAGGGACCACCATTCTACCCTCGACCAAAGCCTTTATGCTCTGCCGCGGTTTGCTGTAGTGAATGTTTGGCAAAAGGCAGTCGTCCTCCATTCCGATCAGAACCTTGACCAGCGAGCACATTCCGCTCGCACCCTCAGCATGACCAACGTAGGACTTGATGGAGCCGGCGATCAGTTGTGTGTCGCGTTTGGTACAGAAGACTTCGTCCAGCGCGGCCATTTCCTCGGGATCGCCGACCTTGGTACCGGTGGCGTGCGCTTCGACGAAGTCAACTACGGTGGGATCTAGTCGGCATTCCTCGTACGTCTCCTGTAAGAGGACCTTTTGCATTTCGCTCGACGGGAACGTTATCCCTTGCTCGATATAGCCGCCGCTGTTTGTTTTTGTGTGCAGCAACTGCAAGACAGAACTAGACCCCAATCTAACTAAAGGGAGTACCTGTGCGTAAATGCGACGAGCATCCTTAGCTTTTTGCAGAAAGACAACGGAAACGGTCTCGGAGCGTGAGTAACCATTCGCATCTTCATCAAACGGCCTACACATCCCTTCCGGACTTAGAACACCTAATCTGTAACAACGCCGTTACCAGACCCTTTAACATCCTCCATCACGTACCGAGCAAACTGCAGGGATGTTATGGAGTTTAAGCACAAGCTGACACCACCCAGTAATGCGCTGTCGCATCGACCTGTCCGAATGGCTCGGTACGCGTGCTCCAAAGCGTAAAGTGAGCTGCTGCACGCCGTGTCAACAGTATGCGAAGGCCCTCTCAGATTGAGGTAGTGACTGATTCGTTGCGCAGTCATCGACCGAGAACCCCTAAAGAAGAAGGATGCATTAACATTTTATATTTTCTCAATCAAGTTTGTTTGAAGTAATTTTAATATTCTTAAAGGAATCGACCTATGAGAACAATTTACGTGAACATATCGAATTCAATTTTTTTTTGTATTTCTTTTTATAAGCCAAACAAATATTTTGCGTTGGCAAGGCTTGATGGGTATACAAATAACGCGTGAAGAAAAGGAAAAGTAAGTAGATGAAGAGCAGAAATAGAGAAGTGAAGGGAGAAAGCGCGAGAAGGAGTGCCAAGAAAACCAGGCGCCAGTCAAAAATAGGTTAGGCAAGTTAATATGGCCGCGGGGTAAACATGCATGAAAAAACTTAAGAATGGTGGGATAGTGGAACGACCTTTCCAGTGAGCGAGCGGGAGGTAAGGCCAACGTCGAATTGGTGTTCGTAGCTGGTAAAACAGCAGCTAGCAGTACGCAAATAAGGGATTGGTTTATCATCGGCTACGGATGAAGGAAAAGAAGAACTGATGGAAAGGACAATGAAATTAGAAGAAGAATAAAATGAAAGAAAGAAGATATGAAACAATATAAAGATAAAAAGATGAAGAATATGGCCGGAGTAATAAAGAAGAAGAGAAATAGGGTAAAGAAAATGAAGTGGAAGAAGATAAACAACCTTTAATGCTTCTTCAATTTCCATGTTCGAAACGAACAAGGAAGTTGAGGAGAAGAGTAACGGGCTAAGATGAATTCGTAAGGAGGAGGACAAAAGGAAGGGGTACAGCGTAGGTAGTAGAATAATTCCTAAAAAAGAGAAGAAAAGATGAAAAAGAGTAGCCGGTGGAAAAGTAAACAATATTAAAGTGGAAGAAAAACAAGTGCTCCGAGGAAGGGGGTACAGAAAACAAACGGGGGAAAACGCAAGAAAGACGAAGGGCTGGAGTAAGGTCAGAGTTGTGTACCTACCTAACCCCCAGTATTCAAAGGTATAATGACAGTTGTATGAACATTTCTTCCCTTTTTCCTGCGGAGTTACTTGGAGAGGGAAGAGTCCTTAGGGATGAACGTTTTAAGACTGAACTTATCACTGGGAGGAATACCATAACCGAACCTAACTAGTACTCTAACCTAACCTCACTAATGCTTCAATCTCCTCGCGCATTATATTCTTCTGATACAAGATTTCTCACCTAACTTAACTAGCACGCTAACCTAACCTCAATCATACCTTAACATAACCTTTAATCACCTCCTCGCACAGTTAGGTTAGGTGAGAAATCCTGTATCAGAAGAATATAACGTGCGAGGAGGTGATTGAAGGTTATGCTAATGGAAATGATTACATACCCCGTCAGGCCAAAGTTTGGACTGGTATTCGTTCCCATGATCACCGCCTCCTCGGTTTCCGAAAAGCAGCACCCCATGAAGACACCGCAGTTCGCACCTTCCAACTCGTTTACGTTGTAACCTGCATCAACGATCGCCTCGTACGCCTTCTCCAAGGAAATCTTGATCATGGGATCCATCTGGTTGGCTTCGTGGTAATGCAAATCTGCAACACTCACGATGAGACCTACGCCCAGCTACGGGTCGATGCCATACCAAATTGACCAGCGTCCAGCTTCTCGAGGTGATTAATTTTACCGATACGCGGGGGTATCTCTGGGTTGGTCGATAACCAGCGACCATGATCACTGATGACCATATCAACTCCTGTACTGATAGATGTCGTCCGACTCGGGAAAACGTCCAGACATCCCTATTCGTTAAACACCATCAGCCTGATCACCATCAAAACTCACTTACCGGTAATGACGACCTCCTCGCCTTGCAAGGGATGGGCGAGTGCGAATCCTCCATCTTTTTCCAAAACCATTTTTACCACAATTGCTAAATGGCAAATAAACCTAACGAATCGAAGCCCACTTTTAAATACAAAGTGAGAAAATTATGCAAAACCCCCAATGTCAATGTAGGGAGCCAGTATTAACCTTTAACCACCATTGTCTGCGCATACAATATTTAATGAAGTGGAAATTTTAGGGTTTAGTTCGATCACAGCATTGCATTCTATCCTTGTCATTCTGCAATTTTTGCTTTCCACCGACGAGGACAAAGTTCTCCCCAAAATCTTGAGTTTGGCATCATGGGTCAATCTATGCGACAGTAGGTGAAATCTATTCGCTATACAGGGTGGTGTTTTTAAGTGGACCATTAGAAGTAGGTATTTCAGGAACGGTTTGGCATTTCGAATCGGGATCCATTACCTTTTTAGCGCATTTTTGCAAATTTATTTGTAAAAAGTAGCTTTTAATCTCACTTTGGCTGGCTGGCTGGCTGGCTGGCTGCAAATGTGGGCGCGTAGAAGAACTCTTGTAGAAAGGCAACGGGTGTACGTGTATCTACAGGGCCGTGAAATTTGTCAACCTTAGGGACATGGCTACATGATGTGGGGTTGGCGACATCTGGGCGTCATCCTCGAGCGTAGTAAACTAACGTGAAGGTTTTTCAGTTTTTTCCTATCTTCTACTACAGTTTTGGTCCGATTCTTTTGAAATTGGTGTCGTCGGAAAGATGTTGTAAACGCGCACAACTCCTGCGTGGCGGAATTTTGTTTTTTGTCCTAGGGGCGAAATTAACGACGTTTTGCGAGGCGCGCGCGCGCGTCTTCGAGAAGTAGTCAACTTCGGGCGCCTTTTACCTTCCGTTGCGAACTCACGCGGTTTAACGTTTCGTAAATCTCGAATCGCTGTCTCTCTTTCTCGTGTCGCCAATAGAAGCGAATTGCGGGTGGGTGAACGGGACGTCGGAAGTGGCTACCGTCAAAGGGAATGTGGTAGCCTCCGACACGATTTTAACTTTAAAAGCGAATTGCGGGTGCACGCGGAAAGTGGGAAACGGTTAGTGAATGTAGTAGCCTTCGACAAGATCTGTTATTGTTTAAATAATCAAACCAAAAGGAATCTTTTAAAAATATTTTCAAGATGGCCGTTTTTCCGTTTGCAACAGAACGATAGCGAAACTTTCTTATTTCAAATGGCACTATCTTTTCTGATGGTATTTTTGGATCCCTCATAAAAAATCAGTATGATTTTGTTAATATGATGCTGTGTCTAACTGACATGGTTTCGAAATTATTTGACGTTTTTTCATAGTTTCAGATGTTCACTAAATTAGCCATATCACTGTTGTCTGACAACTTAGCGAATGGACAGCTATCAAATGTTATTGGTCTGATTTTCAAATGTGGTTCGAAAATAATACGAATAAACGTTCAACGTTGACAATCGGGTTTTGGTCAAAAACTCGAAATTTTCAAATGGAAACCATATCTTTACTATGTGTAAATGAGCGGACTGTATCTTAAGTAAATCTTACCTTTAGTTTTTCGGCGAATCGGTGTAAACTTGTTTGAAATTGTGAATGGGGTGGCGAAGGAAAGGACACAAGGAAAACTCACCCCAATCACCTAAAAGAACTAAACGTTTTAACTGTTCTGCTTGCTTTTACTTAACTCTCTATGCGAATAATTGAAATCAAAAAATTATCTATCATTCTGTGCACGCATTAGTTATGCGCAGGTAACTAAAATTGTATTTGAAAGCATTGAAACGAAAGTAACAAAAACGCGGCAAGTTTAAATTGCTCATTCATTAACAAAACCGCCCACCAAAAAATGAAACAATGAAACATTTTTTACTGAAATATTTACAAAAAAAAACAAATTATAGTTTTCGCGTTTTCCTCACTGCTCAATGGGAAAACGTATTAGCGACGTAAGAGGGCGCGTTAAAATAGTGTTAGAGACCTTAATCTTGGCAATACGCGAGATGCCGTCTCTACCAGGACATAATGTCATGATTCGACCAATAGGCCAATTTAAAGGAGATGATGTCATCCCTTTAAGAAGAACGGTATCTCCAACATTAATAATGGGTGCCGGATTGGTCCACTTGGTTCGTTGCATCAAAGATTGCAAATATGATGAGCTCCATTGCTTCCAAAAGCTTTGAATGCTCTGCTGAATGAGCTGCCAACGCGTTAAACGGTTTTGAGGAACATCCAATAAGGAAAACGGATAAAAAATTGCAAAATTAAAAAAAAAGCGGCCCGAAATATTTAAATAAATTTATAAATGATTGCTTTTGATCGATTATTCAAAATAGGTAATGAGCCCCGAATCAAATTCCAAACCGTTCCTGAGATACTTTTAATGGTTCACTTAAAAACACCACTCTGTATACGAATAACATTTGCAATTAACAAGGTCTAATCAAGTATTCATTGTTTATTATTTCAATTGAATACGAGGCACATGATTTATGAGCTGGTTGATTATGTAAATTACATTTTGCTTTATGAAATAGGCCCCTGTTCAGCTCACTGAAGGTTTTAATACGTCTTTACCTTTGGAGTATACAGAAAACCTGAAATCGCAACCTATTCGTTCTTTGGTGGGATGCTCAGTTTCTCTCTCCCATACAACTGTTTCCTCAAACGCCCTCTCTGCCTTTTGCAGTATTCATACTGGAGAATTATTTGCTATACTCCAAGCGTGCAACTCTTTAACTCAGGACCCCAAAACAGTTGCAATATGTACTGATTCTTCCGCCTCAACCAAATCCATTCAAAACATCTACAGTTCACATCCCTTAGTCCAGTCTATACACGAACGCTGTCAGCAGCTTCTCTCTGTACGAGTAAACGTAACCCTACTATGGGTTCCCTCCCACGTCGGCATTACTGGTGGGAACGAACTAGGAGATTGTGCAGCAAAAGAAGCATCAATAGCAAACCTCCCTACCGAAGGAATCCAATTATACAAAGATCTGAAAAACTTCTTCAAGGATAAGATCCACCTAACTTGGCAAGAACACTGGTCCAGAATCCCGTCTAAGCTATACGAGATACGGAAATCTGTCAAGCCTTTTCACCTCCCTCCATTAACAAGAAGAGATAAAATAATCATTCGAAGACTTCGAATTGGACACACAAATCTCACACACAGACACTTGATGAATTCAGAACCTCCACCTGTATGTCATCACTGCAACAGCGCGTTATCCGTCAAACATCTTCTAATGGAATGTCAGCTTCACTCACACACAAGAAGTCAGCTTGGTCTCTCAAACACCCTGGATGAAGCACTCAACTCACCGAACCAGAGTTCTCAGATATCTAAATTACATCGATTACAGCTCCAAAATATGAACCCTTGTGATATAATATTTGTAACCACTGGAAATATGGCTTTTATTAGCTTAAAGAAATCAACTAGACAATTCAATGAACTTTGACAATAACGACAAATGACTATCAGATGATACTAGATAAAATATCATATCACCTTGCTTCAGCTGTTTAGATATAGCTCTACTCTCTCAAACATAAATATAATGTAATTGACCATTAGCCTATAAACCTATACACAACTGTATCTGTGTCAATGGCCTCTGATATGCTGAGGCACATTAATCTCAATAAAAAAAAAAGTGATTTTTCTGAAATACTGACTATACCCTACTCTAGACACAAGCGGAATGAATGTTGTTTAGAGCGATATTCGAGTTATCTCAAATTAGGTACATAAGTACCTCAAAGCAATATTGTTGACGCCGATTGAGTAGAAATGTGCAGGTTAGAAACATTTGTTAATTATACTTCGTGCGAAACTTCACTACAAGGTAAATTCTTTTCAATTAAATTCATTAATTGAATTAGAGATATATAATTAAAATTAAGCTAATCGGTCAATTATGCCAAAATATGCTTCTCGAAGATCCCTAACACGGTTACGCCGTTACGGGCACTTACGTGTTCTTCTATCACGATAATTTGGTTGTATTGTCTAACAGACTGCCTTTACAAATAATTGATGGAGTATCGGTGGGTCATTTGGAAAGAGAACGACAATTGAACCACTACTCTTTATTAATTGTTGATTATCTTATTGATATAGTCGGCAAGTTCGGGATTCTGCACGATGGTCGCGTGGGTCCCTTCGATCGTATGAACTCGAACGGGTTCCTCGCACAACTTCTGCAGTCCGTAGTCCTCGTCGTAGTTTACGAAAGGCGAATCGATCGGCTTGATCAGCGTCACCTCCGACTTCAGCTTTGGAAAGTTTGCCTCGTAATTATATAGAGCTTTCATTCTCGCACAGACGGCGATGGCCACTTGCTTTTGGTATTTTTTCGAATGCGGAATGCCTTCGGGTATCATGTCGTGTAAGTACTCGACGCGTTCCTCCAACGTGCGCAACTGGCGTACGGTTTCCTAAAGACAAGTCGATCAAATGGTGCGTGGGCTGCGACAAAGCTTACCCGAAGCGCTACTGTAACCTCCAAGGGCGCGTATGAGGTGATTAGGTTAAACAGTATGGCGGTTTCCAAGGAGGCCTCCGACTCGTGTTCAGACCACAACTGCAGACTTATGAGTTTTTTTAGCATTTCCGGTGCGCCGTCGATTAAAATCACTTTTCCGATCAATCCACGGACTTCTAAGATGGAAGCGAGCTCTAACGCGACAGCACATCCATACGAATACGCTACGAGGTTAAAATGATGTTCGACGTGGGGTATTATCTAAAATTCGATTTGTAAGGGGAAATGGTGGAAACAATTACCATTGGTAGTGATTTAGCGAAGGCTTCTAAGTTGAAATCAGTGGCGGCGTTTGCGTACTGGATACACTCCACCTGAGCCTTAACTTTTTTAGCCAAGGGCGCCATGTTTTCGGCAACTCCTTCAATTCCCGGCAGAAAGATTGCCAATGGCGCGTGATCTTGTTGCTTAACTAAACTTTCCATTTGCTTTAATGGTATTCTGGATTCCTCCTCAGTGCGGAAGTGGGTGTAAAAGGTGTTTGTGCGTGCGGGGAGGGTTGGAACTCCGTGGTCTGGTGTTTCTTTGGATAACCGCTCTTTTAGTTTAGCGAAGGTGAGGGTTCGAATTTCTTTAGGGCTTAAGAAGATTTCACAGTCGCGTTCGAGGGCCTGCTTTATTTCGACCGTGGTCATGGAGTCCATGCCCATTTCGGATAAGGTGGCGTGCTCGCTGATCGTTGTCATATCGGTTATTCCTAAACAAAGCCGGGGAGATGAAGGTGGTACTAGAAGTAAACGTACCCATAATGTTTTTGATCGCGCTGATGACGCTTTCGGCGCCCTCGGCGACGCTCTTTTTTTCCGCCACCACCATACAGGCCACTATGGGCTCGTCTTGCAAGAGGAAGGTTTCCAAGATGCTCAGACAGGACGAGACACGCTGTTGCTGTGTGCCACCGATCACAATCTCTTTGTCATGTTCCTGCATTTTCTCACTCATGCCGACCTAAAATAGTACGTGGTGAACTCTGACGATGACGAATGGCGCACCTCTATCGCCCCCCATTGTATTGCCAAACCTGGGTACCCCTCACGTTTCCTTTGCTCGCAGATCCTTTCCATGATCGAGTTGGCCATGCCGTAAGTGGTCTGGCCTGTATTGCCTCTTCCGCACGAGACCGACGAGAATACAACGAAATGCCTAAGGGGTGGTTAGTAAAGTGCGAAGCACCGGGTTGGAGTAGCTTACTGTAGGCGCGGGCAGAGCCGCCGGCTTAGGGCGTCTAGGTGCCGCGTCGCACGGGCCTTCGGCGAGAGCGCGTCTACGAAGTTCTCCTCCGTCTGGTTCTCGAAGAGATCGTCCCGAAGTACCACCGCCAAACTGAAGATCGCCGCTACGGGCCCAAGTTTCTCCGACCTCTCCAGCAGTTGCGCACATCCTTCCTTGGTGGTGACGTCCTCTGTGACCACCCTTACGGTAGCCTCATACGTTTTCCAAGCCCTAAGGGAAGATATCTGTGAAGGGCTAACCGCAGTTTGACTCACCTAAGTTTCGACGCGGCGTAGCCATTTCTGACACCATTCCTAGAGACTAAAACCAAATTGCGGGCACCTCTTAGTATAAGCCAATCACCCAGTTCCAGTCCAAGGCCTCCCAAGCCGCCTAAAATGATGTACGTCATGCAAGGGTCGCAGGAGAATCTGGAATGGTAGGTCATTAGCGATCCTTTGCATAGGATCTGTATGTACCTAGGGAGAGCCCTGAATAGTTCGCGAGATTGCTTGTTTTCATCGCGTATCTTTACGACGACTTTTCCTATGTGTTTACCTGCCGCCATGTAACGGTAGGCTTCTTCGACTTGGTCCATGTTGAAGGTGGTAAGGGACAAAGGCTTAACCGCCCCTTGTTTCAGGAATTTACTCAGAATTTGTTGAAGTGTGTGCTTTTGATTGTGGAAGTCCCTGAAGTACATATCCAACATGCAGCCGGCATACCTACGCCCTTCGCTAAGTACAGAGAGTGCAAGTTTGCTGCTATTGACCAAGTCGTATTTGCCTATCTCGACGAAGTATCCTTTCGGCGCAAGGCACTGAAGCGTCGCTTTCAGTTTTTCTTCAGCCAGGGAGTTTAAAACCAAGTCGACTCCCCTTCCTTGTGTTTGCTTCAAAACCATCTGCACGAAGGAGGTATCGCGAGAGTTGCCGATGTGGCTAGCTACGGACCGAATGACTACTTTTGTAGCAGTTTACGTGCTCACCTGGTATTTCTGGGAATGTTTCCGTGATGAACTTCCTCTTCTCCTCGGTACCGACGGTTGTAAATATTTTGCACTTGTAGAACAAGGCTATGTAGATGGCGGCCTGCCCTACGCCTCCAGCACCGGAGTGTATCAGGAGACTTTGTCCCGGTTTAAGATGGGCACTCTTAAAACACGTCCTACTAAACGACGGAAGAGATACGCTGACACTTACCACGAAGAAACTGCACAACACCGTCGAGTAGGTAACCGGAACACTGACGGCCTGTGCCATAGTCCACTGAACCGGTATCCTCCACATCATTTCACCGTCGGGGACAACGGAACTAGCCATAGCGCCACGCTGTACAAATCCCATTACTCTGCCGCCTCTACAATAACACGCTACAACCAGGTTTACTCAGTAACAGGTCGATAAAGTTGGCACTCCCACTTTGCCTAAATATTCCCTTTGTAAGTACCTTCCTTCGACACTTCGTTCTGCAGATATTTATAACAGTCTTGAAATGGATTACTTTGTAATAGTTAATATTGATCACTCACAATTTATAACATAACACGAGAGGGAGCTTAATACTTCACTTGGATGCTAGAACTGACTCCAAACACAATTCGATTTGCTTATATAGCAAACGCTGGTCTCGAACGCTTCCGAATATTCTAGAATGTTCTCGAACAAACACGCCATATTTCCCGGAAAAAATGCGTCACATCCGCTTGCGTTTCTTAGCGTCGATGACTAATCTTTAATGGCTCGATGTCTATCGGTATTTCTAGAATATTCATACACATAAACAAAGATAGTAAAAATGATAAAAACATTTAACATTAAACAAGTTAAAGCTCTTCAAGATTATACGCTCATTTTTCTCTTGGAAGTTGTCTTACTTTTTTATAGTTTTATGTCAGATTCAGTCCTCTAGATTCATATTTATCCATTTAATAAGTTACGAGGATGTTTTTGTTCCAAAATATATATAGAGGGAGTTTTTTCTTCATTTTAATCATTGGGATCTCAGAAACCATAAAGATTCGGTTAAATGAGGAAAGATTTGTCGTTTTAAGAGCATGTTTAAGATAATGCTTTTGTTCTTTGATAAAAATCCACAGTTCACTAGATATGATATGAGATATATAAAGTAGTCCATGGCGTCCTGGGGCGTAATGGAAAGGGCATACTGGACTGTCATCTCATTATGCCCACAGACGTCCTGTCAAAAATATTGAAGGAGATATAATGTATTAAAAAAGATACTATTTCATTCGTATGAAGGACTTTATGTTGTGCAAGCAATAATCATTACATTTGTATATTATGGAAATACCTTCTTCGGAATTATGAGAAATAAAATTTTGTATACACCTCAGGCATTAAGGCCGATTCACATTATCGGCCCCGTCACGGTCAGATCATGGTCCACTCGTGGTACGGTCAATTATTATATTAAGGCATATTGATATTATCGGTCCAGGTCAGAACATGTTCATACACGCTACAATAATTGATCGTACCGTGACGTGATCGCTAATGGGAATCGGCTTTTACTCGACATTTAACACTCGAGTGGCTCGGACGACTTACAATCCCTCGAACCCCCGGAGGCCCTTGGCATCTCCTGCCATCGGCATAAGTATCGCCTGCATAAATAGCTATAATGGCAGACGTTTATAATAAATTTTTGTTTGTCAAAATTTGGAAAATTACGTAACAATAGAACGGGTTACTCAACCGACGCGTTTACATGCCAGTTCTAACCAATGTAAAGCGAAAATTACGGTGACAGACGTTTAAAAATCATATATATATATATATATATATATATATATATATATTTTTTTCGAAATTTGTGTTTAGTCCATAACTTTTGATTGAGACGCCTGATCGAACAAGTACGAATCGTTTTGGATTCTACGCACCAGAATTAGTGAGAAAAAGTGTTTTCCCGAGAAATTTTGGAGCAGTCGATTTTTGGTAAAAAAGGAAGGTTGTACACTGACTTTTTTTGAGCCCGGAAAAAAAATTGTCTGAGATCGACCGGGAAAAAACATTTTCTTATAGAGTTTGGCCCGTAGTATCCATAATTTCAAACAGTTCCAAGATTGGACTACCTAGATCAAAAGTTACACCCCAACTTGGAGCATAAAACTAAATCCATAAAAGATTAGTCATCTGCAATAAGAAACGCAAGCGTATGTGACGAATTTTTTCCGGGAAATATGGCGTGTTTGTTCGAGAACATTCTAAAATATTTGGGAGCATTCGGAAGCGTTCGAGAACTTTCGAAAAAGATCGGTGTTTGCTATGTAAGCAAATCGAATTGTGTTTCGAACGTTCGAGTCAGTTCTAGCATCGATTCGAAGTGATAAGTATTAAGCTCCCTCTCGTGTTATGTTATAAATTGTGCGTGACAAATATGACTTAACTATTACAAAAAAAAGGTAGACTGTTATAAATGTTTGTACCCACGAGGAAATTGTAACATGCATGGTTTTCTAATCGAACGCCTTATCGAAAGGAATTGGTTTTTAAAAACTATAACTTTCATCCGCGACTCCTTTTTAAGATAAGTAGGTTACGGGGTGAGGGGATGGGGGTAGAAGTGTATTTTATCTTTCATGGTATTCTAATGAAATGTCTCACAAAGGGCGATTGGTACATTTGAATGAAATATATCCATGTCAAATCTTTAAGAGCGAATATCTCGGAAAGTGTCAGAAGAGGATACTCATAAAGGTCAAGGGGAACAGTGCGGGTGTTCAAGTTAGCACCCCCCACTTTAAAAATCGGTTTTCTGGTAGAACTAAGCGAGTACAAATTCTAATTTTGTGGGTACTAATTAGTCCTAAATTATAGGTATATTTTTACTTGATTTGGGCACAGTGGGGGTGCCAACCTTATCGTCCTCTCAGTAACTGAATTTACGTTGCATCTATTCCGGCGTACTCAAGACCTTGCGCTGTGGTTAAAGCAAGCCGATCCTTTATGAACGCCTCCGAAGGAACACGACCGGAAGCCAACATAATATTCATGAAGTTGATGGAACTGGCGTATACCTAGACAAGCCCTTAAGCCAGCACCTGGTGGAACCTTCGTACAAACCTTGACCGATCGTTCGGGGTCCTTAGCGTTCTCCTGCGGGAGTAGTCCTTCGACCCAGCCGAGCGTCGACATGTTTCCCACGACGTTCTGGTTGCAGAAGACGTGCTGGCTTTCAACCTCCTCCAAGCGCTCCAGAGGCAGATGGCGATAGGTACCCCAAGCGCCGTGCTTCAACACGTTAATCGCCAAGTCTTTGTTTAGCTGTTCGCTGAAGAGTGGATCGGAGAGGTTAAATTTAACGTTCCCGTCCTGAACAAAGACGCATTTCACATTCATTCCTCCAGGTTCGCGTCTTAGACAATTGACAAAGCCGAGCACGCCGCTTAGGGGCTCATTTTCGACGACCACCAACGTTTTGGTTTCATTGCGCATGGCACTCTGAAGTTTGGGCAACCAGTCGTAAGTTGTACCATCAAACTTGGCCATGATCACGTGCTCTTTCCGGTAGCTCACAACCTTCCTCAGCAACACTAGCGTTTCCGTTTCAGTTTTTACTTGCGCCAGAAGCGCGAGGCCAGGGAAATTTGGAGAAAGATCATCTCCCTCCCTTGAGATAATAATGCCGTTCTCCTTGAGGACGCCTTCAGCCTCCTGGAGTAGTTCAAGGTTACCTGATGCCCCCTCGAGAATGACTATCTCGCATTGCTTCTCGGAGGACAATGTCTTGTTGTGGACTTTCAGATTTGGGGCAGTCAGGTTTTCGTCGCTCAAAAGTGTGATTTCAGTTTTAACCAGCGGCTGGTCGTTAAAAGCCTCTTGCAGGATTGGGGAAATCGCGCCAGTTTTCGCGACCTCCACGATTTTAACCTTCAGCGACAGTGTGTTCTCAAGGAAGATCTGCACCAGGACGCGCACCGCAGATTGCATGGGCAGCTCGGTGTCAAACGGTACGAACTTGTGCGTCTCCAGGACCGGCTCGGCCGTTACCTTACGGCGCATGATCGGCGTAGCGTAAAGCTTCCGCAGCTCGATACCTCCACAGCTACGCCACTTTTTATAATCATCGCGGAAGAGTCTGCCTAACTCACCTGATGGCATCCGCCTCGCGATGATTGTACACAGGCAGTAGAGATGGGTTGTCCAACTGCTTAACGTACTCGAAGTGCTTCATGGCGTCAATCTTCAACTGGCCGATGAACGTGGGGACGTACAGACTTCGGGTATCTTCTCCGAGAAGTTTCGTCTGCAGCATGTTATCGATGAATGCGATCCAGTTACGTTCCCATTTAATCCAGCTTATCGATCCGGATATATGGGCTGTTTCCTGAGCGCGAAACGCTCCTCTAGAAGAATTCAATACAAACCATCACCTTCACCAAGTCACTTACGAGTAATTGTAACCCCGTAGGCGTAGCTCTTTGTAAATATCTTTTGACGTGAAGGAGATTCCTTCGTCATCTTCAGTTGACAAGGCGAGGTCAATGAATTCGTCCGTCTCTGAGAGTGTGCGTACGGTTCCGGAGACAATAACTTCTTCGACGTCTCCGATCTAAAGTGCACAAAGTAGGAGGGTTGGTGAAGATTCATTTACCTCAAATCTGTTGGTTCCTCGACCGATGGTGATCTTGAATACCATCTCCGATAACTTGGAAATGTGAACGGCTTTATGGAATCGCACGCTGTCGAAGCGCACCCGAGAGCTGAGCATTGGAACGTCCACAATTTTACAGTACGTCTCCCAGATCATGAACAGGTATGCGGTTGCAGGCATTATTGTCAGTCCTAAACACGTGCAACTTCAGGTTTTAAAAGGGCATAAAATGCTAGAAGGTGCTGTGAATAGGGTCCACGGGTTTTTGCGTTTCTGTGACCATAATCCGATCATTTTTAAAAGACATTGTATTAGGAGATCACGAGTAAAGCACGCGCTACGAGTTTAATGACACGACGCGTAGCGGAGTGCCTTCAAACTGTAAGCGCATCCTATCGAAGAATTAAGCGGGAGAGGAATTGATAGTGAAACTGCCTGACTTACCATCAATGACGTGCCCTAGTAAGATAGACCAGTCTATGTCCTTATTGCCCAAAGAAATAACTTGGTGGCCCGGATGCAAAACCGTCTTCTTGTAAAACAGTGTGAACCAATTTATGTCGTAGTTCCACTTAATTAGTGGCGAGATCATGGGCGTACCGCGACTAACCGGCCACTTCACTGGCGGGTACAGAGCTTCCACGTTGAGATTGTGACCCAGCATGTACAGGCTGAAAGAGATCTCTGCAGGAGAAGACGCGCCGTCGTCGCTACTCACTTTCCCACCACATCCAGGAATGAGGTCACGGCGTCAGAGCTCGAAATGTGCAAGGAAACGAAACCGCTCAGCCGAATCTGATCGGAACCAAGCACGACAACGGCTAGCTCGGGATAGCGACTGTGTTGCAACAAGCGTTCCTCCAAAGGTTTCGGATTTAGGAGACTGTGAAGGATCACTTCCGGATTGGGTGTCCATTTTTGTATCCGGCTCAACAGCACCAAGCTTTTGGCACTTAAGACGTACTCGAGACGTAGATCATCGCTTACCAGCCGAGAAATTTCGTACCCGACCGCGACCGCCTGCTCGAAATTGATCCGCCCGTTTGCGTAACCGGCGGATAACTCCCCGATGGACATCCCCGCCGTGTAGTCTAACGATAAATTCAACTCCTTGAGCAGCTCGACGAAAGCGAGCTCAATGGCTAAACTAGCGAGTACTAATTCTCTCCCGCTTTTGCATTTGCAATTTTTTATTATCTTGATTAAATCAACCTGGAGCGGCAGGAGTGAGGCGATTCTGTAACGTGAGGGTGATGTTTCGGTCCTGAGGTTGTCAACTCCGGCCACAGTCATCCCAGCGGGGGGATGGAAAACATTTAAGACGAGGTAAACATATGACGTTAATTCATGTTTATTATATTGAAACAATTCACCGGAATTAAGTTTTCATATTTGTTATTGTATAGAGTGTGATTTTTTTTCTTTCTAGATATAATACAATCTGTATAGGGATAGGGTAATAGTCGCCGGGTATAAATCACCGGGATGACCAATGCCGGAATACTAATGGTCGCCGGGATGGGTTGTCGCCTCGAAAACGGTGCCGGGATGGAACGAACCGTCTCAACTCACCTCTGTACGGCCGCGGAAAACGCCGAAAATCTGAACAGTCCACTGCCGATGTCGAGGAGTGCTTCAGTTGGTCCTGGAAGGAGCAGACATACGCGCCTCTTGCTGTCGAACCTCGTCGAGCTCCGCTTTAGCTCGCCAGTTTTGGCGTGGATGATGTACCCACGATAAGGGTGCTTAGAGTTAGTACACCTGCAACGGCAATATTTCCAGAAACAGAAATAGACGATGTAAGTCATTTCTTTCCCTTTAAAATTCAGCAAGGATAAAAATAGTCGCTGTTTATTTTTTATTTTTTGGGAATTGGGAACACTATTGTTTTTAGGGGTTTTTAGGGTCTTCAGTACAATTTTTGGGTGGCTGCTTCCCCCGTGTCAAGGCCAGCACTTTTTCGCTGCGTGTCTATGGTAAGTGGCGTTCCTAGGTTGCAGTATCAGGGGTGGGCTCTTTCCATGATACTGTATGCTCAAAGAGGTGCGGTCCACATAAGTAAAAAGGCCACACGGGTAAGGGAGCGACCTTTAAGTTCATTCATGAAATCTCATTTGTCAAATTATGGCGAATAGTAGATGCTGGGCCAGGACAGTGTTACCTTTGTTAGTTCAAAAAACAGAAGGGGGTACCGTAACAGGAGCTCGCTTTGCCGTTTAAATCTAGTCTCCTGATAAAAAGAGGAAGAAGGAGACCCAGCAAAAC
>NW_022170250.1:802225-817153 GCF_008802855.1 Photinus pyralis
CATCTCAGACAATTTTTTTTTTCCAGCCTTCAAAAAAAGGCAGTTTTACCTTCCTTTTCTTACCGAAAATCGACTGCTCCAAAATTGTCTCGGAAAACACTTTTTCTCAGCTTAATTTGGTGCGAGAATCCAAAACGAGTTCGTACTTTTTTCATCAGACCTCTCAATTCAAAAGTTATGGACTAAATAAAATTTTGACTATATATATATAAATAAAGTTCAAAGGGCTGTAACTTTTGATCTAGTAGTCCATCGTGGAACTGTTTGAAATATGGTTCTACGCGGCCAACACTCTATAAGAAAATGTTTTTTCCGTCGATCTCAGACAATTTTTTTTTTTCCAGCCTCAAAAAAGGCAGTTAATTTACCTTTCCTTTTTTACCGAAAATCGACGCCCAAATTTCGCGGAAAACACTTTCTTCACTAATTTGGTGCGTAGAATCCAAACGATCGTACTTTCAACAGACCTCTCCAATCAAAGTTATGGACTAAATAAAAATTCGACCTAATATATATATATATATATATCCTTGATACGTATGAAGCACTTTAATGTGTCAAACAATAATTATTGCATTTGTATATTGGAAATGCATTATCTGGAACGATGAAAAATAATATACACCTCAGGCATTAGTCTGCCTTAATGCCTTTGATACCTAGAAGGTTGACAACCACTGGGCTACACAAAATTCAGAAACTGTAGAATCTGTTAAAAATATACAAGCTGTAGGTACGAACTGTTCGAGCTGTAAAAGCTGTACTTGATTAAGAAACAATCAACTGATACCCAAATGTATCCTTCTTCCTTAGGGGTTCTCGATCAATGACTGCGCAACGCATCAGTCACTACCTCAATCTGAGAGGGCCTTCGAAAACTGTTGACACGGCGTGCAGCAGCTCACTTTACGCTTTGGAACACGCGTACCGAGCCATTCGGACTGGTCGATGCAACAGCGCATTGGTTGGTGGGGTCAGCCTGTGCCTAAATCCCATAACGTCCCTGCAGTTTGCTCGGTACGCGATGGAGGATGTGAAAGGGTCTGGTAATAGCGCTGTTACAGGTTAGGTGTTCTGAGTCCGGAAGGGATGTGTAGGCCATTTGATGAAGACGCCAATGGTTACTCACGCTCCGAGACCGTTTCCGTTGTCTTTCTGCAGAAGGCTAAGGATGCTCGTCGCATTTACGCACAGGTAACAACTCCGTTTAGTCAGCTCGGGTCTAGTTCTCTCTTGCAGTTGCTGCACACAAAAACAAACAGCGACGGTTACAAAGAGCAAGGGATAACGTTCCCATCGAGCGAAATGCAAAAGCTCCTCCTAGACGACACGTATGAGGAATGCCGGCTGGATCCCACTGTAATCGACTTCGTCGAAGCGCACGCCACCGGTACCAAGGTCGGCGATCCCGAAGAAATGTCCGCGCTGGAGCAAGTCTTCTGCACCAACCGCGACGCACCACTGTTCACCGGCTCCATCAAGTCCTACCTGGGTCACGCGGAGGGCGCCAGTGGAATGTGCTCGCTGGTCAAGGTTCTGCTCGAAATGGAGGACGACTGCATTTATCCAAACATCCACTACGTCAAACCGCGGCAGAGCATTAAGGGCTTGATCGAGGGCAAAGTGGTGGTCCCTTTAGAACAAATTCCGTGGCCAGAAAACGGCTCGGGGGTGGTTGCGATTAACTGCTTCGGCTTTGGCGGGTCTAATGCGCACCTTATCCTCAAGAGGTTCGAGCAACGAAAGGTTAATGGAGGACTGCCCGAAGATGACTTACCGCGACTGATGTGCGTAAGTGGACGCGTGTCGGAGTCGCTGAAAACCATCTTTGATGACCTTGGTGGACGTAAACTGGACGCTGAGTATTGCAGGTTACTTCAAGCGGCATTCAAGTAAGTACCCTCCCCAATTTCCTCTAATACCGCTTCAATTCGCCTTGTGAATAAAGTTAGTAGTTGGATGAGGATCATTAAAATGTAAGAGTGAAGGGTAGAGGATTCTTCTCTGGTCCTTCAAAAAACACGTCTTTGCTACCTGTGGACGCTGCAGGTATATTTCCCTTAGGGAGCCAAAACGAAGCTTAAACAATACAATGGCCTAAGAAATATTCAGCAGGAAGTTCCGCCCTTGGTCGGAGTGAAAT
Organism: Photinus pyralis; assembly: GCF_008802855.1. Classification (NCBI taxonomy): domain Eukaryota; kingdom Metazoa; phylum Arthropoda; class Insecta; order Coleoptera; family Lampyridae; genus Photinus; species Photinus pyralis. The sequence goes on from NW_022170250.1 coordinate 804,369, forward strand.
TCTAATGGGAGTGCAAATCTGCTTCTTGATTTGAAACGGCATAAGCTTCTGTTCATTTTGAAAAATAGTCCATCGCTACCAAGAAGTATTGGGCCCATTGTCTGTTTCTGGAAACGGATCTGCAATATCGATGGCGGACTGCCTACATTGTGATTGTACTGTCGCATTGGTCTTTTTCTTTTAGTCACAGAACCATTTCTACCTGCACAAACCATGCACTTCCTGCACCAGATCTGTCCTGCTTTTTTGTATAGAACTGCACAAAATATCGCGTATAACAATGTAATGTCTGACACTGAGGCTAATCGTATACTGAGAACTGCAATTAATAGTTAAAAATGACTCAATAACTTGAAGGACTTCCACCTAGTAAAAGTCAAACTTGGCTCGACTACTAACGGTCAACGAACTTCGTGTAATTGAGTCTAGGTAATACTCAGCGGTTTGGTTTCACTTAAAATGGCGGGTAGTTCTGCCGGTAAGGTAGAAATATTATTCAAAGTAACAGTGAATGCGTAATTGTTGTTACATACCGAAAAACGGCTTTAAAACTTGTAACATAAATCCGCAAATAGCGTCAGCGAAGCTTGGAAATACAATAACGAGAGAAAACTTAATTTAACACAGCGCCAGTATAGCCCAAAAATGGTCGACAAACTTGTCAAGTAAGCAATAGCGCGATCGTCTTGCAAGTAATAATCGAGAATGCGTCTTGTACATGGAGTGCGCCGGTCGGAAGAAATTAAAGAAAGTTCTGCGCGACCTCGAGCGACAATAGAATGAACGATTCAAAGAAATCTATCACAAGAAAACTAAATGAAACTAGTGAATTACAAAAAAAGTTAACTAGATGGCGTAAGGATTTAAACCGAGAAAGGGGTAAAAATCAAACGATACCGAAAATCGTCACAGAAGGTACACGAAATGCAAATGGCGATACCTACTTAAAATAAAAAGGAAGGACGCAAATTGTATCCGCACTATAGGAGTTATTCCCGCCTAATAATTACTTGGGAATCCCTACATTATGAATCCAATCGCCAGAGATCAATAATGGCAATTAAAAATTAAAAATCGTTTGTGTAAACGAAGTGTATCTCGATACGGCTCACGAGAGAAAATGGCCGATGTTTTGCTGGGTCTCCTTCTTCCTCTTTTTATCAGGAGACTAGATTTAAACGGCAAAGCGAGCTCCTGTTACGGTACCCCCTTCTGTTTTTTGAACTAACAAAGGTAACACTGTCCTGGCCCAGCATCTACTATTCGCCATAATTTGACAAATGAGATTTCATGAATGAACTTAAAGGTCGCTCCCTTACCCGTGTGGCCTTTTTACTTATGTGGACCGCACCTCTTTGAGCATACAGTATCATGGAAAGAGCCCACCCCTGATACTGCAACCTAGGAACGCCACTTACCATAGACACGCAGCGAAAAAGTGCTGGCCTTGACACGGGGGAAGCAGCCACCCAAAAATTGTACTGAAGACCCTAAAAACCCCTAAAAACAATAGTGTTCCCAATTCCCAAAAAATAAAAAATAAACAGCGACTATTTTTATCCTTGCTGAATTTTAAAGGGAAAGAAATGACTTACATCGTCTATTTCTGTTTCTGGAAATATTGCCGTTGCAGGTGTACTAACTCTAAGCACCCTTATCGTGGGTACATCATCCACGCCAAAACTGGCGAGCTAAAGCGGAGCTCGACGAGGTTCGACAGCAAGAGGCGCGTATGTCTGCTCCTTCCAGGACCAACTGAAGCACTCCTCGACATCGGCAGTGGACTGTTCAGATTTTCGGCGTTTTCCGCGGCCGTACAGAGGTGAGTTGAGACGGTTCGTTCCATCCCGGCACCGTTTTCGAGGCGACAACCCATCCCGGCGACCATTAGTATTCCGGCATTGGTCATCCCGGTGATTTATACCCGGCGACTATTACCCTATCCCTATACAGATTGTATTATATCTAGAAAGAAAAAAAATCACACTCTATACAATAACAAATATGAAAACTTAATTCCGGTGAATTGTTTCAATATAATAAACATGAATTAACGTCATATGTTTACCTCGTCTTAAATGTTTTCCATCCCCCCGCTGGGATGACTGTGGCCGGAGTTGACAACCTCAGGACCGAAACATCACCCTCACGTTACAGAATCGCCTCACTCCTGCCGCTCCAGGTTGATTTAATCAAGATACTAAAAAATTGCAAATGCAAAAGCGGGAGAGAATTAGTACTCGCTAGTTTAGCCATTGAGCTCGCTTTCGTCGAGCTGCTCAAGGAGTTGAATTTATCGTTAGACTACACGGCGGGGATGTCCATCGGGGAGTTATCCGCCGGTTACGCAAACGGGCGGATCAATTTCGAGCAGGCGGTCGCGGTCGGGTACGAAATTTCTCGGCTGGTAAGCGATGATCTACGTCTCGAGTACGTCTTAAGTGCCAAAAGCTTGGTGCTGTTGAGCCGGATACAAAAATGGACACCCAATCCGGAAGTGATCCTTCACAGTCTCCTAAATCCGAAACCTTTGGAGGAACGCTTGTTGCAACACAGTCGCTATCCCGAGCTAGCCGTTGTCGTGCTTGGTTCCGATCAGATTCGGCTGAGCGGTTTCGTTTCCTTGCACATTTCGAGCTCTGACGCCGTGACCTCATTCCTGGATGTGGTGGGAAAGTGAGTAGCGACGACGGCGCGTCTTCTCCTGCAGAGATCTCTTTCAGCCTGTACATGCTGGGTCACAATCTCAACGTGGAAGCTCTGTACCCGCCAGTGAAGTGGCCGGTTAGTCGCGGTACGCCCATGATCTCGCCACTAATTAAGTGGAACTACGACATAAATTGGTTCACACTGTTTTACAAGAAGACGGTTTTGCATCCGGGCCACCAAGTTATTTCTTTGGGCAATAAGGACATAGACTGGTCTATCTTACTAGGGCACGTCATTGATGGTAAGTCAGGCAGTTTCACTATCAATTCCTCTCCCGCTTAATTCTTCGATAGGATGCGCTTACAGTTTGAAGGCACTCCGCTACGCGTCGTGTCATTAAACTCGTAGCGCGTGCTTTACTCGTGATCTCCTAATACAATGTCTTTTAAAAATGATCGGATTATGGTCACAGAAACGCAAAAACCCGTGGACCCTATTCACAGCACCTTCTAGCATTTTATGCCCTTTTAAAACCTGAAGTTGCACGTGTTTAGGACTGACAATAATGCCTGCAACCGCATACCTGTTCATGATCTGGGAGACGTACTGTAAAATTGTGGACGTTCCAATGCTCAGCTCTCGGGTGCGCTTCGACAGCGTGCGATTCCATAAAGCCGTTCACATTTCCAAGTTATCGGAGATGGTATTCAAGATCACCATCGGTCGAGGAACCAACAGATTTGAGGTAAATGAATCTTCACCAACCCTCCTACTTTGTGCACTTTAGATCGGAGACGTCGAAGAAGTTATTGTCTCCGGAACCGTACGCACACTCTCAGAGACGGACGAATTCATTGACCTCGCCTTGTCAACTGAAGATGACGAAGGAATCTCCTTCACGTCAAAAGATATTTACAAAGAGCTACGCCTACGGGGTTACAATTACTCGTAAGTGACTTGGTGAAGGTGATGGTTTGTATTGAATTCTTCTAGAGGAGCGTTTCGCGCTCAGGAAACAGCCCATATATCCGGATCGATAAGCTGGATTAAATGGGAACGTAACTGGATCGCATTCATCGATAACATGCTGCAGACGAAACTTCTCGGAGAAGATACCCGAAGTCTGTACGTCCCCACGTTCATCGGCCAGTTGAAGATTGACGCCATGAAGCACTTCGAGTACGTTAAGCAGTTGGACAACCCATCTCTACTGCCTGTGTACAATCATCGCGAGGCGGATGCCATCAGGTGAGTTAGGCAGACTCTTCCGCGATGATTATAAAAAGTGGCGTAGCTGTGGAGGTATCGAGCTGCGGAAGCTTTACGCTACGCCGATCATGCGCCGTAAGGTAACGGCCGAGCCGGTCCTGGAGACGCACAAGTTCGTACCGTTTGACACCGAGCTGCCCATGCAATCTGCGGTGCGCGTCCTGGTGCAGATCTTCCTTGAGAACACACTGTCGCTGAAGGTTAAAATCGTGGAGGTCGCGAAAACTGGCGCGATTTCCCCAATCCTGCAAGAGGCTTTTAACGACCAGCCGCTGGTTAAAACTGAAATCACACTTTTGAGCGACGAAAACCTGACTGCCCCAAATCTGAAAGTCCACAACAAGACATTGTCCTCCGAGAAGCAATGCGAGATAGTCATTCTCGAGGGGGCATCAGGTAACCTTGAACTACTCCAGGAGGCTGAAGGCGTCCTCAAGGAGAACGGCATTATTATCTCAAGGGAGGGAGATGATCTTTCTCCAAATTTCCCTGGCCTCGCGCTTCTGGCGCAAGTAAAAACTGAAACGGAAACGCTAGTGTTGCTGAGGAAGGTTGTGAGCTACCGGAAAGAGCACGTGATCATGGCCAAGTTTGATGGTACAACTTACGACTGGTTGCCCAAACTTCAGAGTGCCATGCGCAATGAAACCAAAACGTTGGTGGTCGTCGAAAATGAGCCCCTAAGCGGCGTGCTCGGCTTTGTCAATTGTCTAAGACGCGAACCTGGAGGAATGAATGTGAAATGCGTCTTTGTTCAGGACGGGAACGTTAAATTTAACCTCTCCGATCCACTCTTCAGCGAACAGCTAAACAAAGACTTGGCGATTAACGTGTTGAAGCACGGCGCTTGGGGTACCTATCGCCATCTGCCTCTGGAGCGCTTGGAGGAGGTTGAAAGCCAGCACGTCTTCTGCAACCAGAACGTCGTGGGAAACATGTCGACGCTCGGCTGGGTCGAAGGACTACTCCCGCAGGAGAACGCTAAGGACCCCGAACGATCGGTCAAGGTTTGTACGAAGGTTCCACCAGGTGCTGGCTTAAGGGCTTGTCTAGGTATACGCCAGTTCCATCAACTTCATGAATATTATGTTGGCTTCCGGTCGTGTTCCTTCGGAGGCGTTCATAAAGGATCGGCTTGCTTTAACCACAGCGCAAGGTCTTGAGTACGCCGGAATAGATGCAACGTAAATTCAGTTACTGAGAGGACGATAAGGTTGGCACCCCCACTGTGCCCAAATCAAGTAAAAATATACCTATAATTTAGGACTAATTAGTACCCACAAAATTAGAATTTGTACTCGCTTAGTTCTACCAGAAAACCGATTTTTAAAGTGGGGGGTGCTAACTTGAACACCCGCACTGTTCCCCTTGACCTTTATGAGTATCCTCTTCTGACACTTTCCGAGATATTCGCTCTTAAAGATTTGACATGGATATATTTCATTCAAATGTACCAATCGCCCTTTGTGAGACATTTCATTAGAATACCATGAAAGATAAAATACACTTCTACCCCCATCCCCTCACCCCGTAACCTACTTATCTTAAAAAGGAGTCGCGGATGAAAGTTATAGTTTTTAAAAACCAATTCCTTTCGATAAGGCGTTCGATTAGAAAACCATGCATGTTACAATTTCCTCGTGGGTACAAACATTTATAACAGTCTACCTTTTTTTTGTAATAGTTAAGTCATATTTGTCACGCACAATTTATAACATAACACGAGAGGGAGCTTAATACTTATCACTTCGAATCGATGCTAGAACTGACTCGAACGTTCGAAACACAATTCGATTTGCTTACATAGCAAACACCGATCTTTTTCGAAAGTTCTCGAACGCTTCCGAATGCTCCCAAATATTTTAGAATGTTCTCGAACAAACACGCCATATTTCCCGGAAAAAATTCGTCACATACGCTTGCGTTTCTTATTGCAGATGACTAATCTTTTATGGATTTAGTTTTATGCTCCAAGTTGGGGTGTAACTTTTGATCTAGGTAGTCCAATCTTGGAACTGTTTGAAATTATGGATACTACGGGCCAAACTCTATAAGAAAATGTTTTTTCCCGGTCGATCTCAGACAATTTTTTTTCCGGGCTCAAAAAAAGTCAGTGTACAACCTTCCTTTTTTACCAAAAATCGACTGCTCCAAAATTTCTCGGGAAAACACTTTTTCTCACTAATTCTGGTGCGTAGAATCCAAAACGATTCGTACTTGTTCGATCAGGCGTCTCAATCAAAAGTTATGGACTAAACACAAATTTCGAAAAAAATATATATATATATATATATATATATATATATATATGATTTTTAAACGTCTGTCACCGTAATTTTCGCTTTACATTGGTTAGAACTGGCATGTAAACGCGTCGGTTGAGTAACCCGTTCTATTGTTACGTAATTTTCCAAATTTTGACAAACAAAAATTTATTATAAACGTCTGCCATTATAGCTATTTATGCAGGCGATACTTATGCCGATGGCAGGAGATGCCAAGGGCCTCCGGGGGTTCGAGGGATTGTAAGTCGTCCGAGCCACTCGAGTGTTAAATGTCGAGTAAAAGCCGATTCCCATTAGCGATCACGTCACGGTACGATCAATTATTGTAGCGTGTATGAACATGTTCTGACCTGGACCGATAATATCAATATGCCTTAATATAATAATTGACCGTACCACGAGTGGACCATGATCTGACCGTGACGGGGCCGATAATGTGAATCGGCCTTAATGCCTGAGGTGTATACAAAATTTTATTTCTCATAATTCCGAAGAAGGTATTTCCATAATATACAAATGTAATGATTATTGCTTGCACAACATAAAGTCCTTCATACGAATGAAATAGTATCTTTTTTAATACATTATATCTCCTTCAATATTTTTGACAGGACGTCTGTGGGCATAATGAGATGACAGTCCAGTATGCCCTTTCCATTACGCCCCAGGACGCCATGGACTACTTTATATATCTCATATCATATCTAGTGAACTGTGGATTTTTATCAAAGAACAAAAGCATTATCTTAAACATGCTCTTAAAACGACAAATCTTTCCTCATTTAACCGAATCTTTATGGTTTCTGAGATCCCAATGATTAAAATGAAGAAAAAACTCCCTCTATATATATTTTGGAACAAAAACATCCTCGTAACTTATTAAATGGATAAATATGAATCTAGAGGACTGAATCTGACATAAAACTATAAAAAAGTAAGACAACTTCCAAGAGAAAAATGAGCGTATAATCTTGAAGAGCTTTAACTTGTTTAATGTTAAATGTTTTTATCATTTTTACTATCTTTGTTTATGTGTATGAATATTCTAGAAATACCGATAGACATCGAGCCATTAAAGATTAGTCATCGACGCTAAGAAACGCAAGCGGATGTGACGCATTTTTTCCGGGAAATATGGCGTGTTTGTTCGAGAACATTCTAGAATATTCGGAAGCGTTCGAGACCAGCGTTTGCTATATAAGCAAATCGAATTGTGTTTGGAGTCAGTTCTAGCATCCAAGTGAAGTATTAAGCTCCCTCTCGTGTTATGTTATAAATTGTGAGTGATCAATATTAACTATTACAAAGTAATCCATTTCAAGACTGTTATAAATATCTGCAGAACGAAGTGTCGAAGGAAGGTACTTACAAAGGGAATATTTAGGCAAAGTGGGAGTGCCAACTTTATCGACCTGTTACTGAGTAAACCTGGTTGTAGCGTGTTATTGTAGAGGCGGCAGAGTAATGGGATTTGTACAGCGTGGCGCTATGGCTAGTTCCGTTGTCCCCGACGGTGAAATGATGTGGAGGATACCGGTTCAGTGGACTATGGCACAGGCCGTCAGTGTTCCGGTTACCTACTCGACGGTGTTGTGCAGTTTCTTCGTGGTAAGTGTCAGCGTATCTCTTCCGTCGTTTAGTAGGACGTGTTTTAAGAGTGCCCATCTTAAACCGGGACAAAGTCTCCTGATACACTCCGGTGCTGGAGGCGTAGGGCAGGCCGCCATCTACATAGCCTTGTTCTACAAGTGCAAAATATTTACAACCGTCGGTACCGAGGAGAAGAGGAAGTTCATCACGGAAACATTCCCAGAAATACCAGGTGAGCACGTAAACTGCTACAAAAGTAGTCATTCGGTCCGTAGCTAGCCACATCGGCAACTCTCGCGATACCTCCTTCGTGCAGATGGTTTTGAAGCAAACACAAGGAAGGGGAGTCGACTTGGTTTTAAACTCCCTGGCTGAAGAAAAACTGAAAGCGACGCTTCAGTGCCTTGCGCCGAAAGGATACTTCGTCGAGATAGGCAAATACGACTTGGTCAATAGCAGCAAACTTGCACTCTCTGTACTTAGCGAAGGGCGTAGGTATGCCGGCTGCATGTTGGATATGTACTTCAGGGACTTCCACAATCAAAAGCACACACTTCAACAAATTCTGAGTAAATTCCTGAAACAAGGGGCGGTTAGGCCTTTGTCCGTTACCACCTTCAACATGGACCAAGTCGAAGAAGCCTACCGTTACATGGCGGCAGGTAAACACATAGGAAAAGTCGTCGTAAAGATACGCGATGAAAACAAGCAATCGCGCGAACTATTCAGGGCTCTCCCTAGGTACATACAGATCCTATGCAAACGATCGCTAATGAAATGACCTACCATTCCAGATTCTCCTGCGACCCTTGCATGACGTACATCATTTTAGGCGGCTTGGGAGGCCTTGGACTGGAACTGGGTGATTGGCTTATACTAAGAGGTGCCCGCAATTTGGTTTTAGTCTCTAGGAATGGTGTCAGAAATGGCTACGCCGCGTCGAAACTTAGGTGAGTCAAACTGCGGTTAGCCCTTCACAGATATCTTCCCTTAGGGCTTGGAAAACGTATGAGGCTACCGTAAGGGTGGTCACAGAGGACGTCACCACCAAGGAAGGATGTGCGCAACTGCTGGAGAGGTCGGAGAAACTTGGGCCCGTAGCGGCGATCTTCAGTTTGGCGGTGGTACTTCGGGACGATCTCTTCGAGAACCAGACGGAGGAGAACTTCGTAGACGCGCTCTCGCCGAAGGCCCGTGCGACGCGGCACCTAGACGCCCTAAGCCGGCGGCTCTGCCCGCGCCTACAGTAAGCTACTCCAACCCGGTGCTTCGCACTGTACTAACCACCCCTTAGGCATTTCGTTGTATTCTCGTCGGTCTCGTGCGGAAGAGGCAATACAGGCCAGACCACTTACGGCATGGCCAACTCGATCATGGAAAGGATCTGCGAGCAAAGGAAACGTGAGGGGTACCCAGGTTTGGCAATACAATGGGGGGCGATAGAGGTGCGCCATTCGTCATCGTCAGAGTTCACCACGTACTATTTTAGGTCGGCATGAGTGAGAAAATGCAGGAACATGACAAAGAGATTGTGATCGGTGGCACACAGCAACAGCGTGTCTCGTCCTGTCTGAGCATCTTGGAAACCTTCCTCTTGCAAGACGAGCCCATAGTGGCCTGTATGGTGGTGGCGGAAAAAAAGAGCGTCGCCGAGGGCGCCGAAAGCGTCATCAGCGCGATCAAAAACATTATGGGTACGTTTACTTCTAGTACCACCTTCATCTCCCCGGCTTTGTTTAGGAATAACCGATATGACGACGATCAGCGAGCACGCCACCTTATCCGAAATGGGCATGGACTCCATGACCACGGTCGAAATAAAGCAGGCCCTCGAACGCGACTGTGAAATCTTCTTAAGCCCTAAAGAAATTCGAACCCTCACCTTCGCTAAACTAAAAGAGCGGTTATCCAAAGAAACACCAGACCACGGAGTTCCAACCCTCCCCGCACGCACAAACACCTTTTACACCCACTTCCGCACTGAGGAGGAATCCAGAATACCATTAAAGCAAATGGAAAGTTTAGTTAAGCAACAAGATCACGCGCCATTGGCAATCTTTCTGCCGGGAATTGAAGGAGTTGCCGAAAACATGGCGCCCTTGGCTAAAAAAGTTAAGGCTCAGGTGGAGTGTATCCAGTACGCAAACGCCGCCACTGATTTCAACTTAGAAGCCTTCGCTAAATCACTACCAATGGTAATTGTTTCCACCATTTCCCCTTACAAATCGAATTTTAGATAATACCCCACGTCGAACATCATTTTAACCTCGTAGCGTATTCGTATGGATGTGCTGTCGCGTTAGAGCTCGCTTCCATCTTAGAAGTCCGTGGATTGATCGGAAAAGTGATTTTAATCGACGGCGCACCGGAAATGCTAAAAAAACTCATAAGTCTGCAGTTGTGGTCTGAACACGAGTCGGAGGCCTCCTTGGAAACCGCCATACTGTTTAACCTAATCACCTCATACGCGCCCTTGGAGGTTACAGTAGCGCTTCGGGTAAGCTTTGTCGCAGCCCACGCACCATTTGATCGACTTGTCTTTAGGAAACCGTACGCCAGTTGCGCACGTTGGAGGAACGCGTCGAGTACTTACGCGACATGATACCCGAAGGCATTCCGCATTCGAAAAAATACCAAAAGCAAGTGGCCATCGCCGTCTGTGCGAGAATGAAAGCTCTATATAATTACGAGGCAAACTTTCCAAAGCTGAAGTCGGAGGTGACGCTGATCAAGCCGATCGATTCGCCTTTCGTAAACTACGACGAGGACTACGGACTGCAGAAGTTGTGCGAGGAACCCGTTCGAGTTCATACGATCGAAGGGACCCATGAAACCATCGTGCAGAATCCCGAACTTGCCGACTATATCAATAAGATAATTAACAATAAAGAGTAATAGTTCAGTTGTCGTTCGCTTATTTAATTACTGCTAAAACCTACCAAAACGTCACATCACTTTGAGGTACTTGTGTACCTAATTTGAGATAACTCAACTCGTTTTAAACTACATTCGTTTCCGCTTGTGTCTAAGAGTAGGGTATTTCACGAAAATCGCTAAAGAACGAATAGGTTGCGAATTTCGTGATCTGTAGGAGCTTTCAGAGTTTCTGTATACCAATCTGGAAAGGTTTTTAGACGTATTGAAACCTTCAGTGAACTGAACATTTTCCTGGTTAAACGAAACCGAAGATCTACTCTGTTTTCCACAAGTGATGTTTCAGGTTCGGCGTAGTGTCGGATTTATGGCTCAGTGGTAAGAGCATTGGGTTATAAATCCGAAGGTCGGGTGTTCGAACCTGGGTTGAGGTGAATTTTTCATCTGTGGCGGAGATGGAAATTACCTTAGACCAGTTCCGAGCATTCTACCGGCTACTCCGAATTAGGTTTTCCTAATTCGTAAGGTAAATACCGGAGTAGTATAGACCAACTTAAGACCTTCTGCAGAGGCACCTCTAAATAGCATTATGCGGGTCACTCTGTAATTGGGCGCATGCCTGTTGAGGGCCCAAAACAAGAGAGGGATAATAAAAAAAAAAAATAATAAAATAAATACTAAAATTTGATACTATCCTATTCCTGCACCGAGGGATTATAGCATACAGCAGCACTGAATTAAAAAAATCCCACAATTTATATTCAAATTAATGATAGTTGCATAGGTGTATTGTAAGTGAAAAATACCTCGACCAAATACGTGCTCTTAACTTATCTTACATAAGAAAATTAAAATTACACAATTTTGAAGAAATGGATCTGGCGAAACACATCAAACCCCTAGCATGGTGAGGCAGACTGGCCCAATTTGGAAAGAGAAAAATGCGTGACTTGCCTGGACTATCATGAGGGTGCCCTGGACGTCATTGACAGGAAAGACTTTGCAAACCAGAGACTTTGTCAGATAACGAACAAGATGAAAGAGTCAAAGCCTAATCACAAAAAGGCAAGTGTTTATTTCGTAAGGCGAATAGTATATGCAAAAATCCATGGATATCGAGCTTCAGTGACGGCAACAGTTTATCAAAAGATTTATGGATAAAGAAACAGCGCATATGCATGGAAGCGTTTAAAATTGATTTGAGGCGTCCCATCACAAAGATCAGCTGTTTAAGATAATCACAGAATTTTTTGCGTTTTCAGTTTGGATTTAATTGGAGAGGATGTTTCAACCCACGTTGCTAAAATTAGAATTTTGAAATGAGCTAAGCAATGGTTTAAAATCCAAGGAAGAAAATGAACTGCCTGGTTTACTCCTTGATTTGTTAAAGTTTTTGCAAATTTTACCCAGACGATTTCGAGAATTCAGATCTAGTTGGATGTTATTGGTCGAAAAAACGAAGAAAAAACTTTTGAATGAACTAGTGACCCAATTGTGATGTACGAAAGAAATTTCAGAGGTCACAGAGCAGCGCCACTGGAGAAGCACTGTTTTGTAAAAAACGGGAAAAATCCATAAACATACCAAAAATCAAAGAGGTCAAAAAGAAAATGAATATCTGTAATTATTGCAAAAACCAAAGGGAACATTGATAAAAAACGTGCAAAAAAGTGGATTGCGGATGGAACGACCACAGAAGAAAGTCATCAGACCAACGTCGTTGATTCCAATGTTAGCCCTTTTGTGGTGTGAGTGAAAGATATTCTTTCAAGTGAAAGAGACTTCATCAACGATCGCGGATCGAACAATGGAGCCACAAAAGCCTTGGGACGAATTCTTCCGGACCATTTTGTTGAGTTTCAAGAATTTCAATCAACCTGCGTCATAAAAGGCTGCTGGAAAAGGAAAGTGCTCAAAGCCATTGGAAAGGGAACAATATTGAAAATTTCTTCTTTCACTGAGAAAAAGCACTCTAAAATGATCATGACATGATGTGTGGTATGTTCCAAAGATTTCAAAGAAATCTTTTTTTCCTTGTTTTAACAGCTCCAAAGATAAAAATGAAACAGTAAACCTTCTACCCACTGTGACTCAAGTGCTGGTTAGAAGTGAATGACT